>NW_005841947.1:3039050-3058003 GCF_000455745.1 Alligator sinensis
CCCCCCCCCTGCCCCCCAGCCAGTGCCCTATGCTGCAGGCGCTTGCAGCCCACATGGGGCTGTCCAGAGCAGGCACAAGCAGCCCCACATGGGCTACAAGCAGCTGCATCGCAGGGCACCAGGTGTGGGCGGGGCCACTCCCCCCCATGCTCCTTCCCTGCCCAGGGCCCCGCCCCCCACACCTTAGTTTCCTGCCGGGGCAGCCATGTGCTCCAAGCCCGCCTGGGACTTCCAGCTGGGGGGCGGGGCCGGGCACCCCACTGTTGTGGGACCCTGCCGGGCTTCCCCTGGGTCCTACTGCCCTTGGTTCCTGTCATTTTTGACAGGAACCAAGGGCAGAGAAATATTAATTTTCTACATTTTTTAGCCTCGTGGGCTGGATAAAATGGCCTCACAGGCCAGATCCAGCCCACGGGCCATATTTTGCCCACCCCTGCCTTATAATCAATAAAGATCTCCTCTGTGCCTAGCGTGGGAGACTTATTGGGAGAGAGTCTAGATTATGCCTTAGGTTCCCCTTGGTCCAACTGACCAAGGGAGACCATTATTTGTGTTCCGACTAAGGGAAGCACCCCAAGTTCTTGCAGTGGGTTGAGTACCCTTCAGGTCTATAAAGCCTGTGTACCTCATGAGGCACAGAGCCACTAAAAGACCAAGATTCATGAGTGGTGGCAGCGTTACCCCCAGGCTTGCGGGTGTGCTCCAGAAAGGGGATCGGTCAGACATGAGGTGCCCCCAGGGAGGCACCTGGAGCCTGGTAGGTGGGCGGCTCAGTGCAGGAGGACCCCCTAGTGGCCTGCCACAGTGTATATGATTGCAGCTACTTCTGCTAATTCTTTGGCTCAGTCTAAAACAAGGTAGCAGAGGGAAAGAAAAATAAAAGCAGGATTTGCAAAGGCTGGTCCTACAGGTGAAGCAGCTCTTTTCCTGTAGCCTAAATTTGCAACTACTATGCAAGGTGAAAGTTTCAAAATAGTAGCAAGATCCCAAGAAAAAAAAGATATCTTCTTTCTTCAGGGAAATGGAAGTTACAAGTGTAAGGCAGTGGGCGCCAGCCTTTTTGGTAGGTATGTCACAAATTAACCCATACCGTCCCTTCACTTCGTCATAGACATGAAAAAAGGGGGTTTCCAAAAAAAAAAAAAAAAATCTATAAGCATCAGTGGACCATGTATATAAAGTGACCATATCTTGCTGTTTTTTTGTTTTTCCTTTTAGAGATATGGACTTAATTAAATAAATAGGCTTTACAAGAATTCAGACTAGGCAAAATCAGGGCCACGTTTTGGTATGTACTGTACACAGATAATGAGAGATAGTCCCCATCCTGAGGCACTTTTGAACTACGTAATCAAGAGAAGAGAGACAAAGGGGTGAAGTGTCTTGTTTCCAGGCGCACAAATTAAATTAGTTATGAAACTGGCAGCATGTCGGAGTCCCAGTCCAGCACCCTATCTACCAGACAACACAGCCTCTTGGAAAATCACAAAAGCATTGTGCTAGGTCCATTTTCTAACCTCTCACTTGATAGAATCAGCTGCTGCTTAACATCAGGATCTTAAACCAGAATCTGTATGTACAGGTTTTCTTTTCCCCACACCAGCCATTCGAATCAATGAGGAAAATACAATGAAGTACCAAAACCGTAGGGAGTTTATTGATGGGGCTCAGCATGGGCTCTTTACTTTGCTCTCTCTGTTTTGCCACCATTTACTAGAATCTCCAGTTATTACATTCAAAAGGGCTCTGCCCAAGGTGGCTCCCAATAAGTGACAGACATGGTATTATTGTTAATTTCAGACCTCTGCCTTGTAGAGACAGGGTGGTGGTGGGTGGAGATTATTTGGGAAAGTCTGGGCCTTGATGCACACTGCAATTTGAGCTGCTCAAATGTTGATAGGTGTCAGCACTAGCCTGCATTTGGAGCAGTCACACATTCAAGCCAGCAGCGATAAGAAATGGCCCCCACCCTATCCCTTCCCCTCCCATCCGGGCTTCCCCCTGCCCCTCAGGGTTCCCTCTCTGCTCCTCAGGGACTCCCCACTGCCCTCCCCTGGACCTCACTGCTCACCCATGCCCCCACCCCATTCCCCAGCTTACTTGTGACCACCTGCCAGCTCAGAGTGGCAGCAGCCAGGCAGGCAGGATCCCCTTCCCTGTCCACTCCCTCAGGACAACACTGGCAGCCAAAAGTAAGCTAGGGAAGGCAGGGGTGCTGAGTGGAGATCTGGGGTGCTGGGGATGCAGGGGACAGCAGATTCAATTCGGGGGTGGGGGGTGGGCAGCGGGTCAACTGGGGCTGGTGACTTCTCACCCTGCACCTCAGGGTTCCCCCATTCCTCCCCACTGCTTACTTCTGGCTGCTGCTGCTGTCCTGAGGAATCTGCCTGAGGTGGGTGTGACCCAACCTGGAGAGGTGAAGGTGTAGCAGGCTGATCCAGGCTAGTGGGGGATGAGGGTGGGTGGCCTGATCTGAGCTGGCAGGGAATGGTAGCCCAATTTTGGGACTGATTCGGCGGGGGCTACAGGGGGCCTGATCCAGGCCAGCAGGGGAGGGGGTGGCAGATGGCGTGTTTACACTAATGTGTGGCCTAGAGTGGCTACATGTTAGTGTAACATGAGCTGGGTAACACAGATCAGAATGGCATAACTTTAAGCTGCCTAAAGGGTGCTTAGAACTGTTTCAGGTGTTAAAGTGTGGACAATCCAGGCATTAAGAGCTCCGGGAGCCACCCAAAATTAATATGCAACAAGGCGCTCTGAACTGCTCTAAAATCACAAGCCAGGTTTCAGGTCCCTAAAGGCCTTGTTACATGGTGATTTTGGGTGGCTCCTGGAGCTACCCATGGATTGTCCACAAATTAACACCTTAAAGTGGTTTTAAGCATTCATTATGCAGCTCAAAGTCATGTCACTCCAGGGCAGGATTATCTGTAATCTGCACTACCCAGTTCCTGTTCCATTAAGGTAGGCCACTCCCCACAGATGTGCCATCCAAACTGAAGTTCTCCAGTATTCCAGGATCTTTCCCACTCCGTGATAAGAGATAGAACCATGTTCTGGTTTTCCAGCCCTCTATTGGCAAGTCACAGCGATAGCTTCTAGTCCTGCCCCTGCTCCCCAGGCCTCTAGTGGCAAGTCACAGCTGCACTAGTAGGGGACAGTCAGAAAAAGTTTCTAGACTGCTCCCAGTCTCTCCAAGGTGTGACTGCTCCAAGCTCCAGACTAGCACTAAAACTGATCAACATTCGTGTGGCTCACAGCTTAAGGTGTAACAAGGCCCTAACAGCAAACTGCTATAAAGAACTCTATCTGGGATCAGGTACTAAGGAGAAAATGTGAAATGGAAGGGATCTCAGAGGCCTTTGAGGGCCATGGAATGTCTTGGTGAACATATTTCATGGGCACCATATAATTCTGCCTGGAACATCCAAAAAAGCTAAACCTTGGCTACCAAGAGATGGCAGAGCTGTCCCTATGACCATGTAACATCCCTAGCTGGAGGTGGAGGTTAGCCCTCGCAGAATCCTTGTCTCAACTGCTTGGTAAGGACTTTTTGATGGTCTACAAATTCCAAAAGGGGTATTTGAGCTATTCTGACTCCTTAATTAGCCCCATTGGCAGGGGCAGTGCTAGGATGCACTTGGGGGGAGGGGGCTATGGCCACCCCAAAATTCACCTTATCCCTCTCTGTAGCCACCCCTCCCAGCACCACCACCTGCCCCATGCAGCTGAGCTCAGAAAGGTGCAGTACTCCAAACAGGGGAGTTGCCTGCTTCTTCCCAGTGGGGAGGCTGGGCCGGGGCTAAGCTTGGAGCAGACGGGATGGGGTGGGCTCAGCTGTGTGGGGCAGGTGGGCAGTGGTGGCACTGGGACAGGTGACTATAGGTGGGCTAAGGCAAATTTTGGGGTGTCTATTCCTGACTCAGTTGAACCCAGCCCCCCGACTGGGAAGAGGCTAGCACCACTCCTGCTCATTGGCAGTAGGGGCTGGATCCTTTTTCACCTATTAGGCATTGAAATGGTAAGTAGGTATCTAAGTGCAATCCTACTCCACCCTGCTCGAGTTCCTGAAAAACTTTTCACATGAAAGATGGGTGAGTCCTCCTTGCCTTTCTATGACTTAGCCTTCAGTCTAAGAGGAAAGCACTTTTCCTTTTTAATGTCAGCAGGATTGAATAAGATCACAACTACATCTCTAACTGCCACTTAAACACATAATGGGTGGAATAAGATCTTGTCCTAGATGGGGCTAGATCTTGAAAGGTTAGGAGTCTCAACAACACACAAAAGTCAGGACTAATATCTTGAACTATCCCAGTCACTTGACCCTGCAAGAAATGGCATGAACAAACTCTGTCATGAGATCTTCTCTGCTTTTACTCCTGGTCTCTCTCATGCTTTACCACCACTACTGTTTCCCCTGTGGAAACAGGAAGGGCAGAAGTGTAAAGAGAATGTAAAATAGGGGAAAAATAAAAAATCTAACCAAAAGTTGTCACGCTTCAGACTAAATTCCAGATTCTGTTTGGACTTGGAGGACTATAGAAGGGTGTGTATAAAGGGAGTGGGTGGCATTCGTTCCAATCTGGTTCACCCATCTCTATGTTGTCCCTTTTCATTTTTCTACCTACATGAAGAATGAATCCAAAGCTGTCACCTTGCATTTAGTTCTTTTCTAGACTTGTAGGTCAAAGTAGTGGTTGCTAATCAATCTGGGACTGCTACCATGCTCTGTTTTCCCTTCAAAAACTGCACGTGGTGGCTCCAAAGTGGAGGTAAGCAAGACAAAAAGTTACAGTAGAAAGGAGCTTGAAGAAGGCAGCTCAGCAGTAACTCACAGCCATTCTCCATAACTCCTTCTTGGCAGGAGAAGGAAAGAACAGAAAGTGGGGGGGGGGGGGGGGGGGAGGGCAAGGGCAAAGGAATGCAAGTGAAAGCTCTCTGCAAGCCTTTCTAGAGAAGGTGACTCATCTTCCAGGAAAAAAAAGTCTTCAAGAGGCATCTGATTGACAAACTCTTGCTGCCTCATCAGCTCAGGCACGTCCCCTGGAGCTGTCATATTAAGGGGCTGTGTGATTTCATGCAGAGCCTGTGATCAGCAGGCAGAGAACAGAGATAAAGCCGCTTGGGAGTGGAAAAGAGTGTGATCATTCACACATGTACCAAGTGCTTTTGCAAGCATAGAAAAAAGAATTGAAAAAAAACAAAAACAAAAAACCCTGTCTAGCCCTTGGGAATTGTGGGTGTAGGATCCTGAAACTGGTATCGTATCTAGTCCTCATCATTGCATGTCTCTGTCTGAACATAAAACAAATCAGAAAGGGAGGAATCCTTTACCAGCAGGTCTTGATCTGCTGATGGTTAGCTCTACTTGGTAGATGGAGGTATGTTTGCATTTGGGGGATTTCTTTTATCTTGTTTGCAGACAGAATGACTTCCCTGTCATCTCAGCAGTGCAGTCTTATCAACAAGATGGTTGTGACAGCAGCTGCTCATCGCCATAAGGGCTTGAGGGACAGGAAACTACGTCTGTGCTAAGAGGTTCATGGGTGAAGAAAACAACACAGAGCATTGTTGTGTACATGGACCCTACCGATCTCCTAAAGTGTAAAGAAATAGGTGGGTTGCAACTCAGTATAGGTCCTTGTGCTTAGTCTAGGACATCAGATCTAGTCTGGGCACTGCCACTTGACAATAAGACATGATCATGCCACCCTGTAGCTTTTGTGCCCATAGGCAGCGATAATGGACCTACCACTACCAAACACCAAGTTCTCACATTGGATAAACTTTTGCTTTGTTCTAAATGCATCTCCAATGCCCTGCTGAGTGCCTGGTGTGAACATGCTGCCTGATATCTTCCTGCAATATCTTTGGGTAATGTGTTATACGCCTTTAAAGTATCAACAGCAATGGCTTTATTACAAGTGGTACTAGCTAGACACAAGGACTGTGGAAAGTAACATTACCCAAAGAAGCCCAATTCATAACCTACCTGTGAATTCATCATAGGCCAATCTTGCTAAATATAGTACAAGGAAAACCTAGGCCTGATTCTCCTTCCAACATGGCCTTTACATCGATCTGATTCCATTGCTATCCAGCAGTAGTAGGACGTTATCCCTGTTTAAGGGCCCATCCATGAGAGGGCACCACAGTCACATCTCCTACAGCCCAATGGCAGAAACCAGACTAGAACTGAGGTCCCAGGACACCCAGGATAACATGCACCTGTTCTATACCAACATCAGTCAGAGAGGTTAATCCAGCCTTTCTGTATTTTTTAAGATTTCCTGCCATTTCCCTTGGGCTGAAGGACACATTGTTGCTTCACAGTTGGACAACATGATGATCTGCCATATGCTGGTGAGAAGTTCCTCATATTGCCCAAAAAGCCAGCAAAAGCACTTGGTAATTTCATAGCTAGGAAGGGTAGCTGTTAAATACGCACATACATTTGTCTTGCATCACATATCAGTGTGGGGGAAGTAACAAAAGCAATTTGGACAAAAGGGCTGAAGAAGCAGGGGCATGTTCAATGAATTTGACACATATGGGGAGATATGACCTCTGTTTGGGTAACCAAGTATCTTATTCCATAGATGACTGTATGAATACACTTTGCCCGTTTTAGGTACCAGATTATTATGTTCCATATAACAATTTAGTTTTGCTAAACAGGCAAAAAGGAAGAACAAGTTAAACACAGTACCCCCACCCCCACTGTTTGTGCGGTAAGAGAATGTTCTAAATGCAGTGTTGCCAGCTCCTGTGATTTTATCGCAGGTCTTATTATATCTAATCGCTTCCCCCCCCTCCCCCCTTAAATCCACAGCTTCTGAAGCTGAGAATTTCAGCTTTAATTTTTTTTTTAATGTACATTTTTATCCCCCGCAGTTGTGGAGAAAAGTTTGAAAATGTTAACTGAGTGCATCCTAAAAGTTCAGAAACTTTAAGTCATGAAGACAGAAAGACCCAAGTTTACAATATTCTAAAATTACAGGATATTTGAGAAGGGACCCAATTTCTGAATGTGCAAGACAATCGATACTGTAAATATTCTTTATTTTGGCCATTGTTTCTTCTTAGTGCCTACTCTCATGATGCAGACAAGGTTGTTTGTGTAAATCCAATATCTTTTATTAGACCAACTCAAATAGTTGGGAAGAAATTTTCTTTGCAAGCTTTTGCGTACAATTTTGCTTCGTCGGACAGAGGAAGAGTCTGCAGATGGTCCTTAGACCAAAACGGCTACACCTTACTCTCATGACAGCACTTTCCCAAAGGGAAAGTTTAATTCCCCTAGTTATTAAAGAACATTTCAGGTTTCTTACAGGAAAATGCAATAGATGCACAGGTAGAAAGTTCAGGATGCTTGCTTCGCAGCAGCAGGCTCTTTCTGAAAATGTTTGCCCTTTTTTATGTCTTGAAGTGCCTGTGTAAATCAACCCTCCCTAATTTGCATGTGAAGAGCATACAGTGCCAGGTATTGTCCTCTTCTCTGCATCCCGAAGTGCTCTCCTGTCTGTCTCTTTGTGGAATTCTAAAGTGCTCTCGCAAATGGTTAGATTGACACCTGTGGTGAGCAGTACTTGGTAGGGTCCAAGCAGCAAGTGAGAGCACTTTATAATTCCAGAAAGAGTGCAAAAAAGGCAGGGGAGCCCTTATAAAGTAGTGGAACCATACTGAGAGAGTGTGTTGCAATTAACAGTGGTTGATACCGAAAGCTTTCCTCCCAACTCCATTTTAATTTTTGAAGTGCTAGGGAAGCAGAAAGAGCATTTTCCATTTACCTATCTATAACACCACAAATTATCCCCTTTGGAGCAAAAGGGTTAAACGTGCCAGTTGGCTATGTTGCTACAGTATCTTATATAATATTATATGTTCAAATTTATTTCAATATCTGTGAATCTGAACTGTTCCTTAAACCTTTGAAATCTTAAGTGAATGGCCTGATTATTCTTTTTTTTCTATAAGAAGCACTATTAAATGCTAGTTCTTTTCCAAATTTTCAAGAAGAAATGATCCCCGTTCCCAAAAGCTTATACTCAAGGAAGGATGAGTAGATGGCAGGTGGCAGAAGAGACAAAAACACAGGCAGTTTTTAGGTAGATCTGCTCAACAGCATGGCAGAAGTGAGTCTATATGCACTGTGCACCCACTGATTTAGTTCCATACCTCTGTATGGCACTTGAGAGGCAAAAATTAAACAAAACAGCCTATTTCTTTAGTTTTCTGTAGGGCCTGGGACCCCCTACTAGACCATGTCTCCCTTAATGCACTGTGGTCTCCCCTCTTAGTGTGCACTATTGAGTTTCCCAGCCAAGGTGCATCTTGGGACTTGTAGTCCAGCTAGTCATCCTGGCCAACATACAACTACAAGGACACGATGAGCAAACTACAACTCCAAGAAGGCAATGCTACTTTCATTGCTTTCAGCCCAAATCCTTCATCTTTCAAGTCCTGGGTGAAAACCTGAATATTTTAGTGAGAACACTGTATTCTGGCCCTGCTCTCATTATGGCTAGGGACAGAATTTCAAAAAGGCCTGAGCATGAATTGATTCAATCTTCGCAGGTTAGTCTAACCTGGCTGGGTTCAATCACTTCGTAACTGCACAGACATCCCAAAAGTGCAGGCACATGCTTAAGCAGAAAGGGGTGGGGGGAGCGCAGGGAAAGAGAGCACAGGAAGCCAGCAGACCCTGTTGTGCCTGCAAGTCTTTACCGGAGCTCTGGCCAAGGCATGCTGGGATGCTGGGGGTGTCTGGTTTAGCTTAAGCCAGCAAAGGGTCTGGGACAGACATTGCATAAAATGGTTTGACCAAAAATCAGTTAAATCTTATTGAATTTTATTAGTAGATGTTAAGAGGCATGAATCCAAAAAGATGACAAAGCCAGCAGGGAAATACAGATCGCCTGAGCGAGGGACTAACAAGAGGAATGGGGGTGAGGAGGGGAATGCAACTAGGTTACAGAGAATACAATGTTAGCCTTCTAAGCCTAGGCATGGGGGAGGAGGGTGGGGGTTCACGATGCTGAGAGAGAAAGAAGATGGACCTGTACAATGGCCCACAATGGTAGAGGAAGTAGGTTGAAGACAGTTTCTCAGTCAATATAGATTCTCATCACGAGGGGTCCTCTTCGGGTGGAGCGGGGTGGTCCATTGCTGAAGATTCTTCTCGAGGTGAAGTCCATCAGGTGCACAGCGGGGTTCAGGTGGGCCCTTCTGGGCCCAGTCCAGTGGCAGTCAGTCTGGTGGGGTTGGTGTACTGGCAGTGGCCCATGATGTGCTTGACATAGATGTCATGGGACCAGCGTATTGAGTCCGACACCATGAGGCAGCGCATCAGCCTGGTGTAGTGGCAGGAGACACAGCAGGCACACAGGTCGCTCTCACTGCTGGGGTCCCAGGCTCCAAGCGTTCCCACAATGAGCGCATTGACCATCATGTCACAGCTGCGGCCCCTCAGGTTGTCGGCCAGTGGGGTGCCCTTCTCCCGCTTGTGAGCCCGGGTGTTGGGGAAGGCTTGGCGCCAGTTCTCAAAGGGGATGGTCATGTCAATGATCACAATCTTCTTGGCCTCCTCGCTCGTGATCATGATGTTGGGGCACATGTGGCTCTCACAGCCTGGGATAGTGCAGTTCACAGAGATCTCCCCTGCTGCAGCTGGAATGGCCCCCACCAGGTGGTCCTGGACAGCATTGTGGCAGAGCTGCCAGGCTCTAGTGTGCGGCCTGCAGCTGCACAACATGTGGGGGCGGGTCTTTGCTGTGTAGCCACACCATTGGCACCTCTTGTCCCGGCGGCCGAAGCGGATGGCCCTGTTCAGAGGCAGGCAGTTGAGGTGGGTGCTATAGAGGAAGTGCCAGTCTGCGAAGCATGTGAAGCTCCCACTGGGCATGAAGTGGTTGCTAGAGTCCCACTTTGAGGTGACATCGAAGACTACATTCAACCAGGTTTATCTCAAACTGGTTTCAGACATTTTCAAACTGTTTTTTGTGCACTGAACATCTGTTGTTACAGGTTTAAACTAGTTTCTGATCCCTTAAACCAGTTTATATTTTATGTCTGTCCCTAGCCCATGTGTTTTGCTCATCCTCAAAACTAGGCAAGCTGGAAAGTACTAGTTCTGACCTCAGGGTATGAGGCTTCCTCCAAGGCTGTGAGAACCAGGGACAGGAACAGAAATGCATCGTAGGGGCAACCCAAAGGAGAAGTCAAGCTCATGAGTGGGTTTATGATGAGGATTACATTTGGCTGTTGTTTAAATTATTGTTTAACATGATGAAAATGGTTGTGGTGATATTTAGAGCAGATCCCATCTGTGGGTGAGAATCTCCCAACGGATGAAAGGATCTAGCAATCATGAATGTCAGTGGAGATTGTCCAGGCTGGGCCACCCTGGGCTCACTGTGTTAGAAGCCAGTTGGCAATGATATTGGCTTGGAAAAAGCAACTAACACAGAGGGCATGTGAAGGGGAAATAAATTACCATGTAGGGGAATACTTTACTCTGTGCTGTCTCGCTGGTTGCTGTTCCTACTATACCTTCTGGCATAAGATATTCCTGTATGTCACCTCAACTTACAGCCCATTAACTTCTAAATTCAGAGTTGTGCGTGAATACATGAGGCAGTTCACACACGAGAGATTATGCACACAGAGTCCAAGGGAGTACAGGCTTCCAAGAACAAGGGGTTGTGCACATCAGAGTCCATGTGTATGTATGTATGTATATGTGAGCGTGTATGTGCAGGCAGGTGTGCATAAGTGTGAACATGTAGCTCGCCACTGCTGTTCCAAGCGCTTCACTTAGCAAATGAGCTCAATAATATTCCCCCTGAAATTGGTTGCTCCCAGGTGTTTAACGAATGGCTGGCCATTTAATGGTCCGAGGCAAAGCCAAGGAAGGTTAACGTACTGACAAAGCGGACATTAACTATGATAACAACTGTTTTCATGGGGGATTATTGCTGTTATAAACCTTTTTCAAAACCATAATGCCAGTGATTGTTCCTCGCTTTATCCTTCTGTTTAAAGTTTGCAGCATCCTCCACAGAGGAAAGCACACAGCACAGGCTTCAAACTTTTAATAGTCATATTCCCACTGACTGCATGAACTACTGGACTTTGGCAGGGATACCAAAGCAAGACACGCACAGGCCAGGCTACACAAATGATTCTCGGCATGGAATAAGACAGGACTCCAGCCCCCTTGCAATTTGCTTGGCAACCTCAAAACAGAGCTGGAGTTCCATCCATGGAGGCGATATTCACCACCTAGGATGTGCCATCTGATACACTGGTTGCACAGGAGAAGAAACAAGGCTTCACCATGCATGGCAACTCTGTAGTTCATCCATATCTAATTGAAACTGCAGGGGGCAGGGAGGGAGGCACAATGCAATTACCTATCCTGGAGCTGGACCAGGATACTGCTGTTAACACCCTGTCTCTTTTGAAATGTGCCAAGGGATGTTTAATGAAAATATCACAAGCAATCCAAAGAAGGTGCTTTTATGCTTGGTTCAGAAGACTATTCCCTCTCCCCATACTGCAGCACAGCCACTTTACTGAATCACCAGCACCCTTTCTAACTGAATTCAGATCTGTTTCTTTTTAAAGGGGGTCTGGAAATAAGTGTTGTCCAGGCAAGAAAAAACAAAACAAAAAAACAAAACCAAAAAACCAAAATAACCCCGCACTCCGCCCCCACAATTTAGGAGAAATTGTTTATAACAACCCAAGGTGAGAGAGCAGCAGTAATGTGCTTGGCATTATCTCAGTTTCATTGCTTATCATCTCCATCCTCAGACATGCTCAAGACCTTGACAGAAAGCTCTGCTGGGGGAGAAATAAATCTGGTGTGGTGCTCATTTAAAAATAAAAAGATAAGGCATTCAACAATTAATAGAGTGAGAGACAGAAAGTGCATGACAAAAGCTACAGACACTAGAGAGAACCCCAGTATAAATCACTTCATGGGTCCTGTAAAGCTCTACCAAGGGGCCAGTTCTCATTAGCAGCAGTGGTAAGACATCATAAGTGTTACCTTGCAAAGATCACAACTGAATCTTTCAAGAAGATTCAAGTTCCACAGTAACAATTACGCCACAGCCAGCTTGAGAAGATAAGTCTAATTAAAATCCTCAGTGCAGAGATCAGTGACCTAACAATGTTTGATCTTGTCAGTTTCTGCCACACCTCACGTCCTGGTCACTAGGGAAGTGGACTGAAGAGCGATCAGCCACAGATTTTTTTAAAGTGTTGGTGTAAGGGAAATAAAGCCATTTGTAAAGCTACTGCATCTCCATCTCCATCACGATTGCAGGTTTAATCATCGACAAGTCTGAGATCAGATGGCAGAATCATTTAACATCCATCCCCCTATGACACACATGTTTAATACAAGGTGTACATTACATGTCTTTATTGCTTTCCACCTCAAGATCTCAAATGGCTTGGGCACACTGTGTGCTTGGGTGCACAAGCACAAGTGTCCCTACCTTCAGCTTCCTGGGCCTGGGGTCCTCTGCTGCACCATACTGTGCCAATGCCCCACCTGTGCCATGCCAGTCCTTCCCTGGCACTACAGGCTATCCCACACTGCTCTGCCCTGGCCCTTAGGGTGGAGTAGGAGGCAGAAACTAGAGGGAAGGGCACTGGAGTCTCTGGATGTTGCTGCTACAGCTAGCAATGGGGAGAGTTGAGGTTGGGTGGGAGCCCAGGGTCCACATACTAACCTCTTGTGGGCTGCATGTGGCCTGTAGACTACCAGTTGGACAGCCCTGTTCTAGAGGGCATGTGAGAATGGGAAAGCAGAAGAGAAAGGTGAAACACAAATGGAGGGGAAGGAGGACAAAGAAAATAATTTTACCATCTCTCTTAAACTGACGGAGAGAGGTTACAGTGTGGTTGGAGTGACACAAAATGTTACGTTATTTATTACCTAGAACATGGAATCATATTAGTACACTGCAGCAGAACAAACTTGAAAAGAAGTGAATGACGCAAAAGAAGCTGAGAACCACTGCTCTAGAATCTTAATAGCGTGCCTTATAGCTAACCTGCAAAGGAAAAATGCTTAGATTTGTGCCTCCTCCTCTCCCTTTTTCTTTTGAATGAATAAGGGCTTAGGGGTTGTCTGAAGGCTTGTCCACACATGGAAACTGGCCACCGCTACTGCATTGTTGTAAAATAGGGGCACCTGCTCTATAAAGTGCTTCAAGATCTATTGAGGAAAGGTGTTAATTGAGAAGTAACGGTTACTATTACTACTACTACTCAGCTCTAGCAATAATTATGCCACTAGATTTCTACCAGTCAGTCAGCTTCCCTGTAGAGACAAGCCTTCAGGGATTTTTTTTCCTGTTGGTTTTCTACATTTAAACTCAAATTCTGTTTACCTGGGATGAGTGGAGAATTAGTGAAACTACTGCCTCCCAAGAGATCCTAGCGCATATCTTCAGCTAGCATTGACTGTCATAGCTCCATGACAATTAATGCTGGATGAGGAACTGCCATTAAAAGCTGACCATTTGGGAGGAGAAGGATTTTTCAAGCCAACTGTTTTTCATATGTCTGTCTTTTTTTTCCCCGTTTTTTTTTTAACTCATGTAATCCAAATGCAGGAGAAACAAGTGGAAGAAAAGAGCTCTTTGTTAACAATTCAGACCCATCCCCTTTAGGTTTGCAGTGAGATAATTCACAATGCATCTGGCCCCTGCCAGAAGTCCCCAAGAAATCAGAAAAGACCAAGTTTGATATGTCCAATATATAAGTTCAATAAATAAATACATAAAATGGAAGTAACCCTAGTAAGCACAGATCAAAAACGCATCAACTTCCAAGATTAACCAACTTACTGAATCAAAGGGAACAAATGCCAAGAGACACCTATGTAAGGAATGGACACGCTCCATCCAGGATAGTCAGATTAGGACGCTGGGTTTGTATGCACTGGGTTTGTATGGGTTTGAGGAACAGCTCACTTAGTGAATCCCCAACAGCATTTCCAGAAATGTCAAATCAACTCAGTGAATGATTTTAACCCTGGTTAGCATGGCCTCCTACTGGCTGTCTCCTCCTCTGAAGCATCTGGTCCTAGAAATAGACCAGGGGTGGCCAATCTGTGGCATGTGTACCACAAGTGGCATGGGTAGCTTCTGTGTGTGGCACAGAACAGAGCAAGGAGGGGGCAGGTAGCACAGGAGCAAATATAGCAGGAAGCAGAAAGCAGAGCAGCAGATGAGGCAGGCAGCACAGGGAAAGGAACAGAAAGCAGAGCTTCAGATTGGGCAAGGGGGAGTTATCAGTGGCACCAGGGAGGGCACAGCCCATAATTTGTGACATATCTGCTAAGAAGTTTGGCCACTACTGATATAGACCTTTTAACAAGGCCACAAAGACCACTGGTGCGATTTGCTCTAGCAATTTTCTAGGACCCTACAGCAAAATGAGAACTATTGTATCCCATGCCAGATGCCCGTCTCATTTTTACAGAAGTAAACACTGAGTCAGGAAAATGAAGAAGCTTCCAAGGTTGTGCATGAGTCTGTGACAAAGCTGAAAATGCAGCTTAGATCTCTTGAGTTATACAGCTGACCTTTAACATATGCATAATATATTAACATGCAAATGTATACCAGTGTTCAGTGCTAATTACAGATGTTCCAGAATGGGCAGTGACTGTGTCCCTTCTGTGTGTTGTACAGCACATTACCTCATCAGTACTCAACTAATACTTAAACCAAACCAGCAGGAGTTTGTATTGCAGACTTTTTAAAGTCCTCAAGAAGCCTTGGAACAGAGGATACATGGTAAGGCTGCTGGCAAAATGGCTCATCTCAATTGCCAACACCGTACAAACAAGTCAGGTGTAACAGAGCAGCCCAGGGAAAGGGGTCTGCCCAGTGCCACCCTGAGGCGGAGCCCGAGGCCAGTGGCCAACCCCGGCACAGTGGAGCAGCGAACTCTACCGCCACAGTATTTTATCAGCTCTTGCATCATCCGGCTGGGTGGTCGATCAGCGGATGATGCAAGAAAGTTGCTCTCAGCTGGGAAATTTAAAGAAGGATCAGACCCGGCAAGAGGAGGGAGAACATGAGACAGGGATGCTGGAAGGAGCCTGGTAGGCCCATGCCTCAGGAAAGGGGCCTGGGAGGAAAAAGCTGGGGCAAAGAAGGGGCAAGGAGCCCTAGTTGAGCCAGGAAGTCAAGGGGTCTGCAGGGAAGCCCCTGGATTTAAAAGCATGCAGATTCAGCGTGCCAGACTAGCCCTGTCCTGAGGTAAGGGCAGTAGGAATTATTAAGACCGGAGAGACTTGGGGTGCAGGCCCAGCCCAAGAGACAACAGGCTTCCAGAAGGGCTTGTACCTGAGGAAAGGGCAACTTAGCTCATCCATAGGGACACTTATTATTTTGGGGACAATTACCTGCTTTGATGGTTTCTTGGGTCATGCTCTCGAGAGATGATATCCCACTGATAGAAGTCCAGCTGTAGGACCCTGATGTCAGTAACCAAGAGGACCACGCATACCTGGCAGCAACACGGGTGGTGTGTGGACGGGGTGTAGGGGAGGTGGAGCTGCAGATCACCGGGACATCACACAGTGAGTAACCCCGTGGGACACCTTGAATTACACCACTGACTCCTCCTTATCTTTATGGTGACAACTAAGGTGTAGCAGGCGAGTAAGAGGTGTCCCTCCCGTGGGAAGGTAGATCCTTCATGGAGGTTTAACCCTGTGTCAGCAGGTTTATGTCTTTTGAAGTGAAGGCAAACATTGTCAGCACCATTTACCAAAGAAATGGTTACCCTTGTTTTTAAGATGTCCATCTTCTTGACAGTGGGTTTCCCTCACCACACCAGGTCACAGCAACTTAAACATTACAATGTGCTACAATGTGTAGCCGCATGCCCAGACACACTGTGCATGCCAGGAACCCAGCCTGCAGAGTCCAGGCAACAGGAACTGGATGCAGTGAAACCAGGTCTGCCCTGCAGACCAGATATATATCTATGGAGAAAGCACAAGGACTGTTTTTGCAAGTTTGGGATCTTTATGGTCAACAGCAGAACCCGAACAACTATGGAAATAAGCATCAGTGCCAAGGTCAATAGGAAGGCTACATAATAACTGATTTCTGTACAACTGAACAGAGCTACTGTATGTGCTTGTCAATGGACAGCAGCTAGGGATAAGTAAGATTTTCTTTGACCTCTATGAAGTTTACCAACAAAGTCTGAATAGGATGAAAATTTGTGCACAATATCTGAGAAGACTTATCACTCATAAGCAAATGCTGGACATAGCATAACAAGAAACCTTCAACCACTGCTATTTGAGGATTACTGGTAACTCCTCTAATCAGCAGCCATACTGTTCAAAGGCTAGAGTTGAAGAGCCCAAGTATTAAAAGACATTTGTGGAGAAGTCCCTTTGATTATAGCAGTGCCTACTGTTGCTACTGTCGATTTATCTTTTTTGTGAATAGTAACACTGTGAAGAATACTCATTCCTGAACTGAAGACAATACCCCCAAAATATTAAGACTTCAGTCTCCAAACAGATTCCATCTTTGGTCTGTATGATTAGCATACTAATAAGGAAAGCTATCACAAGTTGAGAAAAATGTTGACACTAATTCATCACATCAGGATGTGAAGTGGTCACCCACTCAATGCACATGGAACACCCAACAACCATTAGAAGAAAAAGACATTCAGTGAAAACCAGCTTGCAGTGGATCTGAGCCAGGCAGCTAGAAACAAATACCTTGGTTTCCCCTTGCCAGGCCCCAAGTGAGACAGCTCCCCTTTGACATTGCCGCATTTGATTTTGAGGGCTGCTTGTTAAAAAGAAAAAGGAGACTGTGGCTTTGCTAAAACAAAGTCACAAGAATAGTGACGCTTATCTGCTCTGAAGAGACAGCAACAATACATGCAACAGCCCAGGAGGAAATGAGTGAACTTTTGTACTGTGTTGAAGGTTCCATGGGTTTGAAGTGGATATCTCAAGAGAAAAGAAAGCCCAAGGTTAAAAACATTGAATGCAGCAAGCCCCATTCTGAGTGCCTTATTGATGACACGAGGAAGAAAGTGTCCTTCCAAAAGGAGATGTGTCTGAAGGAAGACATTTTGAAGGAACTAAGATACGGTTTCAATAAGCGAGCCTGACACGGACAGAATCATAGAAAAGCAGGGCTGGAAAGGTTCTCAGGAAGCCAGATAACTGATTCCTGCTCTAGGCAAGGTCATTCCTGGCTAAACCATCTCATCCAAGACAGACTGTCAGATGACCCAGTTAAAAAAGTGGCAGAGGAGTTATGATACTGAACTAGTTCACTTCCAGGAAATGTGGGAAACGAGATCAGCAGCAAGGTCTGCAGCATCTCGATGTTGAGTGGTGCTCTGCTGCTTGAGCAGTGGGGTTCTACCAGCAACAGACTCTACGTGATGGCAGATGTATTACCTACAATTCCTTATTTTTGGAACTTGTCCATGTGCAACTTATGAGTTCTGTTTCATACTGGGAACTCTCTTTGTATATCTATGTCAAATGGCAAGCTCTAATTTTAAGTGTGGGTTCATGCGTCTTTGCTGTTGCCTTTTTACCTCCATGATGGATTGAAATCCCAAAGGGTGACAGATGCAGAGCTAACACTACGAGACCATTATATCCAGATAATCGTCTATTTTCACAGAAGCATTTAGAGCCTTAAGAGTTACTTCCTGCCCCAGGCAAAGCAGGTTTTTATGCCTGAACTCCCCCAGTGGAAAGGTAATTAAGAATGGTTCACCTGGTAGTAGCAACACAGGAACACAGGGGAAGGGGCATTCGCAGAGGATTGTTAATAAAGGAAACCCCAAACCTGTTGCTTCAAATCTTCACCCACCACTGCATGGAACATTACCCAAAATATCAAAAACACTCTAAACCATGCCACAGGTGAAAACATGGAATAGGAGGACACTGCGATAACCCCGCCACTCTGATGACAGGGATGGAGTTAGGATAGCATCCAGTTCTTTCCAAGAGTATGTTCTCTTTGTCATGACTCTCTTGTCCAATTCCAGGGCCCCACTCATCCTATTCCTAAATGTAGATAACAAAAGAGGAAGTGACTTCTGTGTTTTCACTTGGGGTTCTCACTCCCATTCTTGTGAGTAAGGAGATCATTGCTGGTGCATGTGGGTAGAAATTAATTGAAGCAATGGAGATGCAGCTGTTATGCAAAGACTGAATTCACTCCCAGTCTCTCCATCATTTCATGTTAGGTGTGCGAATGGACATCGTTTCCATAGTATCCATATACCCACCACTCTTCAGTGAGTTAGGGCATTTACTCCCATTGCACAGCTAGGGAACGGAGATACAGAGAGAGACTAACCCAAGTTCACATACAACGAACCCTGTGATGGACCAGAAAATTGGAGCCATATGTCCTGAATCCCAGGCTACTATCTTGAGCAGTAATAAGAGAGGTACGAAAGTTTAGGTGAAAAACACCTTAAGATGGTGTCTTTTTCCAGCCTGTCAGCATAGAAAAGCACAGCACTTTGTCTATATGAACATCTGCAAGCTCTTGAGGGTTTGTATCAGTTAACCTCCGTACTTCCGAAGCACCTCAGAACATCCCCCTCCCATTTCTTTTTACCCTTATATTTCCTTTGTCCCACAAACCTATATTTAGGGCTTCTGGAGCAATGGAAAAATTGGGAGTGGGAGTAGGGAGGTAACTTTTGTCTCTCCTAACAGGGAAGCATAGCATGTTTAAAGGCAATTCTACTGTTAGGTGAGTTTTTGGCTCAATGGTGCCGGCAGCTTAATTACTCTTTAAAGACAACAGAAAGCATCAATAGAAGCATCTGCAGTGAAAGCTAACCACTCCTGTTCCTTCTCTCCCCCCCCCCCCCCCCCCCCCCCACACCCTCACTCTTTT
>NW_005841947.1:3058034-3064197 GCF_000455745.1 Alligator sinensis
CTACTTCATCTTTGATTGAGCAGAGAAAAACTCTTCTAAAGATGATGGTGGAGTTCAGCCTCCTTGTTCCATTAAAAACCTGGCCCATCATGCTTGGGCAACCAGGACAGGTAATTATTCAGTGCCAGATGCAGTGGTGTTTTTAGCAATGTGGGCATTGATTCATGAGAGTGAATTCACCATGACTAAAGCAGCTCTACAAATGGCAATGTAATTTAGTCACTACCACACTAGAAATAGGAATCTGTAACATCAAGATAAAACAAGATAGCTGAAAAAGGTTGCCTACCTCTGAACTGTGGGCTGGAATGTGCCATGCTGGGTCATAAGCATGCAGGAGGGTGGTGGTGCCTGTAGCCAGCACTAATCCCCATAGCAGCCCACAGCTGAAGCCCTCACTGCCAAATGCTGCCAAAGCCCCACATCTCCAGGCCACATCCAATATTTCTGCAGGCTAAATTCAGCCTACAGGCTGTAGATTGCTGACTTCTGCTCCAATTCCTAGAATCAATCCCTAGGGCAATCTGCTCCCTTAGACTATGTTTTGGTCCACTATTAACTGTTGTACAGCTGAGTGGCAACAGTAGAAATGACAGTTACACAGGGTTTCAACATTTTAAACAACGTGTTGTCCAGTCCTCTGCAGAGTAACCTTCAGTTGACAGAATAACATCGCAGCTTCTGATGCTTTCTCCATACACATTTCACTTCTCACTGGGCCCATGCCCCACAGTGTCATTCCCCACTACTTCTGTAGGCTCCTTATTGACACTTAGTGAGCCATGGAACTAACTCAAAGCCCACTGTAGTTGAAGGATAGCCACCTACTGAATTCAATGGGCAATAGATCAGGTTGCAGAATCTTTAGTTCATTGAGGACCACCTGACAAAAGGTGTGATGGGGGTAGCAAGGGCAATTCCATACCCGACCCAGGCTCTGCAAAGACCTCAGGACTTTCCTGGCCAGTGCCAGCTGGACCATTCTTATGGGCAGTTCTGCTGGTCCAGGATTGCTGGAGTACAACGTGACCCAGCCATGAGCACTCCTGTCCCCTTTCACCTCTCAATGTGGGAACCAGGAGCAGATGGCATTGAGTTGGCTATGCCGGCTTTTCATATCATGCAAAGATTCCCCCAGGCTCAGGGACTCCTTAGCTGGCTGTTTAGGCCAGCTGTTGGCACAAACAGGATGGAGCAGTGCTAAGGATCTAACCCAGCAGTCACAGTCCCTGATCAGGTATTGCAGTAAGCCTGTTTTATGCTTGTTGCCTGAGCAGGCACTTTATAGTGGATGTGGGCATTCAACAGAACCTGTTTTTTATCTCTTTAGCAGATGAACTGGCTTATTTTGCCATTAGAGGCATGAAACAGTGGAAATGCAGCTATTGAACAGGCAGTTGGGTTTATCCAGAGGTTACATAAATACTAAACCTGAGTCATTTCTTTCTTTCTTTCTTTCTTTTTTTTTTTAATAATGGTGTGTGATTTAGCCAACATGCTGTAACTGTGTGAAATCTAAATTAAATTCTTATTGGAAACATAATCACTTAGAGAAAGGAAGGATCTGTCAAACTCATTCTCCTAATATCCACACCAGATTGACTGAACACTGATGATCAATGAAGTTCAGTTCAAGCTCAACACAGAGGCAGAGACTAAATTATGGTACATCAAAAGGACCCAGGTTGTGCCTGAGAAGGAGCTAGGAGGCAGTATACAGACTATTCCCTTACATGTTGTATACTCATGATTACATTCCATTAGTGCGTACCTCACACAGACTACCAGCACCCCCACTTTATATGGTATTTCCTCTTGCCCAGTCACCTCTACCACAACTGTTGGCCCAACCTTCTCACATCCAACACTGAAAATAGGTGTAGCTAATTGAACAACTCTCCCTCCCTACACAATTTAGCAATTCCACAGCATCTACCAGTGAGGCTTTCGAAGCAAGTCATTTGCTTTATTTTAGCCTCAGAAGTATCCCTCACACCATTATTATCCTCATCTCATTGATGGATTACCTGAGGCACAGACCACTTCAAGCTGATTGCCCAAAGTCACATCAAGTCTCTAGCAGACGCAGAAATACAGCTGAAGAGTTCTGACACCACTTCCTGCAAAAGCACCCTTGCCTTCAGGAAAGGAATGTAAGAAAACAGAGCAATTAATGCCACCTGGTGTAGCATTTTACCTCCTCAGTCTTTTCACAGTTATGCCCATTTTGGAGGGGCGGACAGAGTCATGACTCAGCAGGTGGAAGGTAGGTATGTCATGTAAATTAATCATGAGACAGGGATGGCATCTCACCTCAAAGATCAGTCATACTAGAACAATGGTGAATGAACAACTGCCAGAGGAAATTCCAAGTCAAAGAGGGGGAAACAAAGAGAAAACTTCAGGTCTTTCATCAGTCCCATGTGACGCCCATGCCCATTACGGGACAGGGAGGCCTGGGTGAGGGAGATTTCCTGCCCTCCATCAATGCTGACCTCGTGAAGGAACACCTTGAGAGGCTGGACACCTTCAAGTCAGCCTGACAATCTACACCCAACGGTACTTGAGAAGCTGGCTAGCATCATAGCCCAGCCCCTGGCATGGATCTTCGAGAACTCCTGGTGCTCTGGTGAAGTGCCCAAAGACTAGAAGAAGTCCAATATGGTGCCTATCTTCAAGAAAGGGAGGAAAGTGGATCCGGCAAACTACAGGCCCATCAGACTGACCTCTATCCCGGGCAAGGTCTTAGAAAAGATTATTAAAGAGGCCATTCTTAACAGACTGGCCGACAGCAACATCCTGAGGGATAGCCAGCACGGGTTTGTTGCGGGTAGGTCTTGCTTGACCAATCTCATTTCCTTTTATGACCTGGTGACCTATCACCTGGACAAGGTAGAGGAGATTGATGTTGTATATCTTGACTTCAACAAAGCCTTCTATCTGGTATCCCATGATCACCTCTTGGCAAAACTGGCCAACTACGGCCTTGGGTCCACCATGGTCCGCTGGCTGGGGAATTGTCTCCATGGTTGGACCCAGACAGTGGTGGTTGACAGAAGTCAATCGTCATGGTGGCCTGTGACCAGTGGGGTCCCCCAAGGCTCTGTCCTTGGACCTATATTGTTCAACATCTTCATTAATGATGTGGGCACTGGAGTCAGAAGCGGACTGACCAAGTTTACCAAAGATACCAAACCCTGGGTTAAAGCAGCCACACCTGAGGACAGGAGGGCAATCCAGGCTGACCCTGACAGGCTCAGGAAATGGGCGGACGAGAACCTGATGGTGTTTAACACAGAAAAAATGTAAGGTTCTCCACCTTGGGAGGAAAAACCTGCAGCATCCTTATAGGCTCGGCAGTGCTACGCTGGTTAGCGCTACGGATGAAAGGGACTTGGGGGTCATGACTGACCACAAGATGAACATGAGCCTTCAATGTGATGCTGCAGCTAGTAAAGCGAGCAAAATGCTGGCTTGCATCCAGAGATGCTTCTCAAGCAAATCCCGGGACGTCATTCACCCGTTGTACTCAGCCTTAGTGAGGCCACAGCTGGAGTACTGCATCCAGTTTTGGGCCCCACAATTCAAAAAGGATGTGGAGAAGCTTGAGAGAGTCCAGAGGAGAGGTACACGCATGATCAGAGCTCAGGAAAACAGACCTTATGACAACAAGCTGAGAGCTACGGGGCTCTTTAGCCTGGAAAAGCGCAGGCTCAGGGGTGATCTGATGGCCACCTATAAGTTTATCAGGGGTGTTCACCAGGATCTGGGGGAACGTTTGTTCACCAGAGCGCCCCAAGGGATGACAAGGTCGAACAGCTATAAACTACTGCAAGACCGTTTCAGGCTGGACATAAGGAAGAATTTCTTTACTGTCCGAGCCCCCAAGGTCTGGAACCATGCCATCGGTCATGGTTCAAGCACCTACATGAAACGCCTTCAAGAGAAATTTGGATGCTTATCTTGCTGAGATCCAATGACCCCAGCTGACTTCCTGCCCCTCGTGCAGGGGGCTGGACTCAATCTTCCAAGGTCCCTTCCAGCCCTAATGTCTATGAAATCTATGGAAATAAAGACACCCTCATTAAACTTGCCTTAAAAAAAATTAATAAATAAAAAGCAGTATCTAAAAACAGCAAAGTAGTCCCTATCTTTTTTTAAAAGATCAAGAAGCTAAAGAGGTGTTCCATAATCCAGTGACTGTTTGACTCACAAAACCCAGATCCACTCAGAAGCTGCCAATAGCCATTATATGAATGAAATATTTAAGGTATGACGGACCAATCCTTCAGTACAACTGATTTGAGCTCCAGAAAGTCTACCTTCCCTAATCACTGTCCACCTGCTGTAGAAGCTGTACAGGGTTAAAGCAACACCACTCTGATCAGTCATGGTAGATAATCCCTCCCCTCTCCTCTCTCAATCTCTTTCTTTTTTCCTTCCATTTACTTTTTTCTTTTTTTATGAAGGCAATATTTACGGCTGAGGCAGTGCTGAGTAAGATGCAGTGATTATGGCTGATTTTATCACAGCCGTATTACTTAGCTGCAAGGTGAAGCGCTGTGCTAAAATGGATCATGAATCCCTGAAATTGACTATCTGTCACCTTTATAATCCTGATGGAAAGGCAGGTCAGATTGGGCCTGACAACTTCCCATGCAAACAAGAGTACAACAGTGACGTCTACTCTCCTTATGACATTATTTGTCTGGAAAAGAGGGTGCTACATTAGGAAGTTGGACAAGAGAGAGAGATGGATACCAAGGTAACTATCCACAACTGCTTGCAGAGGAATCAAGTGTAAACACAGGGGCTCTGATATATGCACCAAGAGAATGCTGTGTATGAAGATGAAAGAATGAAAAAGGAGACTAAACATTCAAGATCAGGAGACTGGGACCAACTGGATTAGAATACCTATTTCAGCTTCCAGGCAAGAAAAGGATGACCAACATTCCTGGATGGAGATCTGGGTGGATAGAGGAAAACCTCTGCTTTTTCATACAGAGTCAAACCTCTCACATTCAGTATCAAAGCGCACACCTTTGGAAGCCAGTTTCAGATCCACTGTCACTCCATGTAAATTAACAGAGAGCCCCCATAGACAAATTTGGCCACAGATGCCTATCATCAGTATTACTGCCCGGGAAACAATATTGTTGGAGTGCCTGCTTCCTGGAGATTCTGATGGTGAAGATTTGGTTGATGACCTGTACTTTTGACATTATTCAGAAGTACAGGTCTGAGCTTCAGCCTGTCTGCTACAGCAAAACTCTAAAAACCAAACCAAACCAAACCTTGTCTAGCACTTGGCTGGTTTGGTTGAGATGTTGGTGCTTCCAGGTGTTACAAACCCAGGTGTTACAAAAGTATAACTATAAATGAAAAAGAGCCTCTCTGATACTGCTCATTTTAAAGTGGTGTATACTGTTTTACTTAGGATTTGTACTGAAAGTGCTAAATTCTTGATAAAACTGGCTTGATCTAACTTTTTGGGGGATGCCATTAGACAAGTTTGGCACCGCACATCAGCCAACAACAGCATATTGCTCCTCCGTCCCTTTTCCAGGGATTCTTTGGACTACAATTCAAGAGTGTAAAGCCAAAGGTGTTAGCTAACGTGCTAACTAGCCCATTCTAAAAAGCCTACTGCTGACAAGGCAGCATAGACTTTAACATGTGCTAAATTGGCTTCAAATCACTCAGCTTATCAAGAGAAATAAACCCTATGGTGCACTTCAAGGCATCTCATTTATATATTATCCAGGATACGGAAGAAGGATGGCCTGATACTGAAGGCAAAGATTGGAGAATTCTTTTTCTCAGTTTTGTCTCTTGTCTGCAGCCTGCCCAATGGATATCTAAGGCATTTAATTTCTCTGTACTTTGATGCCCCCCTGCAGAAAATGGAGGGGAGACTATCTGGCTTCATTTGAAAGCTGTGTTTTCAAATGCCTCAAAACTCCTTGTTAGCTAGAAGATGCTATAGGAGGGAAAAGACTACTCACATCTTATTCTCCTCACCTGTTCTTTCCTCTGCTGCCTCTCCCGGGGTAAGTCACATCAGGAGCTAAACCTCTTAGCCAGCGATTACATTTGAGATAGTGCCACACAGAGGATTTTTTGGCAATTAGCACTGTCTTATCAACCCCCCACACCTCTT
>NW_005841947.1:3064207-3077394 GCF_000455745.1 Alligator sinensis
AGTTATCTGCAATAACAAGCTCCATTCCCTCCAGCTAGAGGTAACTGCTGTATTTCCTTTGCTAAGCATGGACTTCCCATTGCTCTGAAAATCTAAGTTATTGCTGACCCTGCAGCCCTGACTCCTTCTTCAGCCCTGAGACTACCAACAGCTCTGGCAGCATGCCTCCAAATCCTGACTTGCTGCACCTTCAACAACTATAGTTCTGAGCAGATATACCTACTGTGCAGAACTGAGTAAATAGCTGTGGTGGCAGCTGGAAATACCTACTGGGAAACAAGTCAATTGCTCTTTTGACCTGCAGCCTATTTGGATTCAAATTCCCAGAGGTTTAACAACATTAGTGTACCATACCGCTGTGACCCTGCTGTTATAGGTAACAACAACACTGATCACCCCAAGGTGTTAATGGGCCGGTTCCAACTTGTACCATCATCATAGAGACAGTTCACATTCTTGTCCTCTCCCTCATTAGCAGATGCATTAGTTGTATTCTTTCTGGATTTTTTTTTCTTTAATTTGTGAGCATATTATTTGCTGTTCCTGGAATTCATTTGTTCCCTGCTAATGAAACCTCTGCGTCGCTAACAAAGCAGAAAATAAAAACGGTAAATAGCACTCCCCAGAAACAATTTGTTTCTTGTTACATGCATTCTTGTTGAACAACATCTAAGGGAATTTTCACCCCAACAAAGAGGGGGGAGAGAGAAAGAGAGAGAGGGGAGGAGAAGTAGGAGGAGGAAGAGGGGGCTGCAGAAGCAAATTAGATGTTCTGGAAAGGAAATAATAATTATAGTCAAACTGCAAACAAACGGGGACCCAGACAACTACACCTGTGAGCATCAGAAGGCACTTAAGCACAGCCATACCACGTGCTGGGATACAGACTAGGAGGAGCAGAGGGCAAGGGGGTAATTCAGGTGTACAGTCCTCTAGGGCCTATGGCAAATCCAATTGCCCTTGACAATGTCCAAGAGTTGAAAGCAATTCTAATGTGTTTGAGGAGGGGGGATAGAGAAAGCTTGTGAAATGAGGCCTTTGACACCTGTAAGATGTATAGTTAGTAGAATGGCATGACACACTATGAAGGTTTTGTTGTTAGTGAATTCGAAGTGGCCACATTATTCACAAGTGGCAAAGCTCAAACTTTTGTCAGTCATACCCAAACTACTCCATTCCCTCCTTCAAACACAGGGCACGCTTTGTGCCACAAGCACCACAGAATGATTAAAGATGTTCCAGAGAGTTTATTAAGAATCTTTATCAAGTCCTTTCCCCTGTAAGGCCTCAGAGGGGAAGAAAATCAAATCTAAAAGCCAACATTTTCTAAAAGAGTTACCTAACGAGCGATTTGAGTGCAGATTTCGATAGCTAATTGAGGAGCCTGGTTTTCAGAAAAGCTGAACTAACTGACTCCACTAGCTATCATTTTTATTTTAAAATTTCATTCAGCATACTAAGCCGTGTGTAGACAAAATGAGGGGCATGTGTGCACAACACTGCAGAGTGGGTTAAATGCTTTTCCACCACTTTAATGGTGTCGGTGTTTGCATGCGTCAGAAGTGTACTGCACATTAATTCCAGCCACTGTAGCAAATTCAGCAATGTTATGTGTCTTAAATGACTTGGGGTGCAAGTGGGGTGCAAAACTCCTCCTCCAAGGAGTTTTAGTTTGCGGCCCTTCAGCCGTGGAGAGATGTACTGGGCTCCATGCAGTTCAGGGGCTCTGCAGGAAGCCTGTGCAGGCAGCCTGGCAGCAGCCCAGGAAAGCAGGCTCCACCTAAGAAAAGCGGGGAGCCTAATCCGATCCTGCCCCCCGTGAGTATGCTTGCCTGTCTGAGCTGCGCGGGGGCCTGGTTCTTCCCTCTGTGGCTGTGGTGCCCCCTGGGACCACCCAAGCTGGGTGCCTGCAGGTGGGTGCCGCCTAGTGGGGTGGGGGCAGTGCAGCCATGGAGGGAAGCGCCAGCCCTAACCCCCCGCAGCCCAGGGATCACTCCACCCGCTGGCAGCTCACCCTCCCCTCCCCACCACCAGAGAGGCAGGTAAGTTCAGGTGTGTGTGCACAACATGGGGGTTTAAAGCGCCCTAAATTGAATCGGTCTTTTTAAAACCCACCACTTCAATTTAGAGCTCCTATTTCGTCTGTACATGCCCTTAGGTACTGGGGGAAAAAAACCACTGTGAGACCCCAATAAGCCATGCCTTTATCTTTCTCCCAAGAACAGAATCAGTGCCATTCACAAAGAAAAGCCTGTGGTTCAGCTTGTTTAAGGATGCCATAGATTAGAAGAAACCTCTTATTCTTAGGGAAGATAGCCTGAAAAGCTTGCAGACAGTGTTTTTAAAGGAGCCTAAAGGAATTAGATACCCAAATCCCACTGGGATCCTAAATCCCTAAGTCTCTTTTAGAAATCTTTGGTGAAGCTGTTAATTGCCCAGTTTCACCTCCTTGGAAGATAGAGCACCATGCTATCAGTCATGAGATCACTGGCCCAACCCCTGTAGTAGTATGTTAATTACCACCTGGTCTACCACTAAAGCCACATTTATTGAGGTTTAACCACCATGTAATTTATACATCTTTCGTTGTGGAGATGGGAAAACTCCATCAATAATAATGATGGCAATAATAAAATTCAACTGGTACATATTTAACCTACAGTAACCACCTGATTATATATGAAAAGAACACTTTGGAGGTGAGGCAAGGTATTAATTGAGGTGCTGTGAAATTACACCGATTGTTTCACATTAAGGACAAAGTAAAAAAAAACAAAATCAACAATACAGCTATTAGGACCCTCATGACAATACAGCAGTGCACTCTCATGAGCTCCTTACTTTAGTTGCACAAGTTATATACATGAAGTCACTTCCAAACAATTATTAAGAATATAAGGTTCATGGCATAATGTAAAAGGTCAGTCATTGCATCTGTATAGGCTCTGACTTAAATGGCAAACCTCAATAATTCAAGATGTTTTTTTTTCTTCCCTCGAACAGCAGTTTGGGATTTAATCAATACACAATAACTGCATTATTTCTAAATTAATGTGTTAATGGAGAGGTAATGTTCTCAGGTTACATTTGCTAGGCCAGAATCAGCTCTCACCTTCATAAATTCAGAGTCAGCAGGCTCACGTTAGATTGGTTGTTTTTTTTTTTTGTTTTTTTTTTTAAATGAGTTACTCCATCTTCTCCAAGAGAAAAAATGTGAGGCCCAACTTTCCTTGCATTTGTCCCCAAAGCTCTTACTAATCCCAGCCAGAGTGACCATCTTTTGTCATAGCAGAAGCTAACTCTCCTTTTAGGCACCACACATTGGCACTTTATTGTAATGGAATTACTTCACTTAATGGAAAAATTGCAGCCGTTTCTGGGGGCTGAAGGCTACCAGCGTGCCGAAATGCTTTGCAACAGCTTAGGCTAAGAATCCAATTAAAACTTAGGAACATAGGAAGGCAGGCTGTAATTACACAGATTGGAATATCAGTAGAGTTCAAGGCTGACACACCAACTGTTGCAAAAAAGTCTCACGTGAACATTTTTTAAATTGGTTTAAAAAAAACATTAAACACATCTCTCAGGTACAACAGTGATGGACACTATAAAAAAAATCCCTAAGATAGATAATAAAATCACTGAGTACAGGAAAATTATTACTGCTAGGTTCTTCTTATAACAAGGAAGAAAATGATAATGGAGGTGATTTGATATTGTCTGATGGAGTGCTAGATGGCATGAGTATGCAATAAATACATTTTAGAGCTTCTAGTGGGCCACTCCATTTGATGGACCCTTCAGAGTAGGAAGAGGGAAGGAGAGAACACACTGAGGTTGTATGTTCACAAAGAAAAGCAACACTGAGGTTCAGTTGTTTGGAAAAATGCAGCTGGCTCACTGCAGCTGTGACAAAGTTCAGACAAGAGGTTCAAATTAGCCCAAGGTGGAGGGCTGAACTTTATGGAATTGCTACAAGCGCCAGAAACCCTTTGACCACCCTCCTTCTCAGAGCTAGCCAACTTTGGTGGCATTACAACACGAGAAGTAGTGATGTTTAGAATCGTGGGCCCAAACCTAATTCCACCTTAAATGTGTTCCTATTTTACCCAGTTTGAGACCCTGAGAAACTGTTAACGGAAAAGGGAAGCAAGTCCTCCCTCCCCTTCTTCACCACTTCTTAGTGACTTAGCTTTAAGGCTAAGATGAAAGCATACTACCATAGGAGAGGCCTAAATACAATCTTATTCCACTCACTTTGAGGCCCTGAAAAATTGTTAGCACATCAAAGTACTGTTTAGTTGCTTTAAAGAAGAAATAGCATCTGAGCCCTAGTATGGATGAGGCAAGCTGTCATTTTAACATGTTAGCTAGACAAGATGAGACATAACCAGCTACTGCATTCAAATACAAAATGGTCTTGTTGACATACTTAAAACATATTAGCTATTACATTTTGAAAACACACCTTTTTGTGTAGAAGGACAGGAAGGTTTTTCTGGGTATATACACATTTAAACAGTTCCCTCTCAGGTTTTTAATGACTACACATCACTATCACTTTTACACCTCCCCTCCTTTTCCCCGCAGTTGACCCTGAGCAACCCAGCACCTCCTGCAGCCTTGCCAGAGTTTGGGTTCAATATTGACTCAAGGCAAAGAATAGACACTGCTGAATTTCACCAATGTTTCTTGTAACAACCCTGCTGTTGCATGATATTCCTTGAAAGACTCTTCTCCCAAAATTAGCCTGGAACCAGCACTGCACAGACACAATCTCATGATTCTCCCCACAGCCTCCTTAGTGAGACATGTCACAGTTGTCATCATCCAGTCTACAAACCAGAGATTGACACAAAGGTTAAATGAGTTGGCTGAGGCCACAGGTGGAGTCAGCTGCAGAGCTTGGATCAAAATGCAGAAGTCCTTGGCTCTTTGTTCCCAGCAGACCAACCTGCCTCTCTGATCAGCCAGATGACCCCGATTGTAGCCATTTGATGCTCCAAAACAGACTTTTATCAAATTCAAATAATTTTCCAGGAACAGTTCATTTCAACAAAATGGTTACTGAAGTCCTCCATAAGTTTCATTTGTCAAATAAAAGCTATTTGTTTACCCTCATTCTGTTTTGACTTTTATGTTATATGAATATATTTTTACTTTAATTGCACTTCATATTACATAAGCAATATCATATTTAATGTGGCATAGAAGTCAAAGCAAGATGAATTCAAATGTTGAAGTCAAAACAAACTGCTTCAGTAGTATCAAAATGTTTGACAATCTTAAGCCAGATTTCTTTTAAGAAAAAATGTATTTTACAGGAAATGTTAAGGCTTTTTGTTCCGATTCAGGAAGAAAAATGTTTTCAAAATGTCAGAAATGCCTATGAAATACAAATTCCAGGACCTGAACAGGTCTAGGTAGCAGCTGGTTGCACGATCTTTTAGGTACAAACTAAGGTCCTTGGAAAAGGATGGCAAAACCTTGTGTTGTCACCCAAGATCATGACTGAGGTGGACCCTGTGTGTAACTTGTGCTCTTTCACACACAACCTGGCATGCGGTCTGCCTTAGCAAATGGTATTTCCAAGTTCTGCACATGGAAAAGATCTACAAGTAGAGAACAGCCCTATTTTTGCTGCCAAACCATCTGGGCCTGTAACCACAGTCATTGTATACCTTAGCAGTCAAGATTGGCCTTCAGCAGAGCACACTGGGGGATAAGGCTGGTATATTATCTCTGGAGCAGAGTCAGGGTACAAAACCCGCTAAATGTCACATGATCTATGAACATCCAGACATACCAGAAAGGGAATAATGCATTTTTTGGAAAGGAGGGGCAGGAAGGATGCAGAGAGGTGACTTGGAGTGAACAAATATGGGCAGACATGTTGGCCTTGATTGCTCAATGTAGACTTTCAATTGGTTTTAGGTACGTGGAGAGCCTGCCAGTCTTATATCCAATATAGCACTGTCTTCTCCCATATGAGGCTCACACCCAGTCAGGTACATACAGGCCTCCACCAACAAAGCTAGTGGGGCTGCTCTGTAGACTTGTTTGGGGAGGGTGAAATGAGGATATGAATTTGGCTCCCAATCCTACAAACAATCTATTTGGTTGATGACCTTGGGGCCTCCTTGTGAATAACCTGAGCTGAAACCTCAAGTCTAAACACCTTCCAGCTGCGGGGAAGTTCACCTGTAAGCCCTGCAAGTTAGGCATCGCTCTAAAGACTACCACAGGTCACTCACTATAAGCTCTTCTAGTTATCAATGATCTTGTGCCAGGTGAACTCTTGGAATTATCCTAGAAGATTTGGGAAGCCCAGGGAAGATGCTTCGCAATGTCACCCCTTAGAAAGAAAGAGAATTTGTAAAAGATTTGCTGCTATAGCCTCTGGCATTTCACAGTATCACAGGCATCTTGCCTGTTATATCCTGACTCCCTGACATCCAAGACAGTAGGTACATCACACATGGGGCAGGCTTTCCAAAACTGGGATGGAGAGCAAAGACTCAGCCATGGTTCAGTAATTCACACAGATATTCTGTTGTCTTTAGGTTCTTACACCACAGCCATCACTGCAGTATCTGAGCACTCTGTTATGTCCATCAAACACAGACATGCAAACACATACGGTCAAGATTTTTTTTTTAAACGGGTGCCTAAAATCAGGCTTTTAAATCTGTGAGTAGGAATTGAAACACAGTGGCTGGTCTTCTAAAGAGCCAAGCATCTAAAAGCCTGCCACTCACTTCAGCTGTACAAAATGTTCAGCAACACACAAATACGCTCTCACTCATAAATGTGCATCCAAGTGTACCAGGAAAAAGAAATAAAACAGTGAAAAAATTATTCATGCAATAGCAGGTTCCCATGACCACTTACGCACAACACCCTGCCCAGAAATGAAAGTGTTTCCACATCAAGATGCCCTCCCAAACACGGAAGTGACTGGGTTCACAACAGGGAGAGTGGGATGAATTTTCTACACTGTAATACAGTATAAAGCAGGTCAGTCTGGATGATTTCATGGCCCCTTCTAACCTTCAAAATCCAGGAACTCCAGGATCTACAGAAGAACACCTGCATAAACCCCACCCCAATTCTCACAGGCATTCACAATGATGTGCACATATGCCAAAAAATAAGAGCACACAAGCCTGCATATCAGCATACCCCTATATCTTCAGAAAAACATGCACACAGCTATATGGGTGTCAACAAATTCATGCATGCTATGAGAAGTGGGAACTCACTGACCAGCTCAGTACTGGCTACCCACCTGTCTTTGAGCAACACCATCCGCCTACTCTCCTGCCATGCCTTGGTTGTAAATAATTGAGTTGGTAATTATGCAGGAAGCTGCCCTTTGACTGCCCTGTTGACAAGGGCCAAACATACACACTCCGACCACCCCTACACATGTCCAGTGCCTTGCAGATGTTGCTAATAGCTGTGCTAAGCTCCGGCCTGAGGCCAGACACAACTCGTCACAGTATTGAGTCTCTTTCTTTCTGCCCTGCTAGGGCCACACACATACCACCTCCCTCTCACTGAGGCCTCTCATGCTGCTCCGGCTCTCACCCGGTCTCTTTCATCCCGCCTTTCCTGAGTCTCAATCTTATTGCCCCTTCTCTCCCAGGGACCACACTCACCCTGCCTAATCCTGCAGGGTCTTCAGGCTTGATACTCTTCGCTCCCTGGCCAGCAAGTGTGCAGCCTTTTATGCATCTGCCCCTACCCTCATCTGAGTGAGCACTCTGTGGTTCACAAAACACTGCGTTGACTTTGCCCCTGGTCTCATAGCTGGGTAAGTCACCCCAGCTGCTGTCCTTCAATGGGCTGATGGCTTGTCCCCTCTTCTCCTCGCAGCTCCTCCTCTGCTGCCCTCCAATAGGCCTCTGGCCCACCTGTGGCCTCGGGTGCCCAAAGGCTTACCTGGATCTAACTCAGGCCCCCCAAGCTAGAAGGGCCGCAACTCAAGCCCCTGCCCACAGGGCCCCAACTCATGCCCCTCGCTCCCAGGGCTCCACAACTGCCACTCTCTCCTCTGCTCTGTACTCTGGGGTCAAACACCCCTGCAGACTCAGGTACCGCTCATCAGTGTCCCTGGCCCACAACTCACCCCCTCTCTCAGGGCTGCAACTGCTCCTCTCACAGGGTCTTCCACCCTGTTGCAGGGCACTAAGGTGCCTGCTCCTTCAGGGCAGAAACTGCCTAGAGAGATGGCCCTAGCAGCCAGGCAGAAACCCCACAGGTACAGGTTACTGTGTCAGCAGGCTAATAAGGGAATTAGCCTGCACCCACACCCGGTCAGCTGACCAGAAGGCAGCAGATGCCTGGGCACATATAAACCCCAGGGCTGGTTCTAGAAGTTAGCTCCCTGGCACCAGCAGCCAAGGGGGAAGGGGCTCCTACAGGAAGCTACTTAGAGATGTTTGACTGCCTGTTCTGCTTCTGGTAGGATTAAGAGGCTATAGGAGCTCATAAGTGCTGGTGGGGAGGAGGCCCATTAAAATAAGAGAGAAGCTTGCTTTCTTAAAAGGGACAGAGTGTGGACCCTATGTTATTGTTGTGCTGTAGCCCAGGGGCTTGTGCTTTCTGTTGTTATTTAAACCAGTGGGCTAGGCTGAACCTATTGGGGAGGAGGAGGCCTCATTGGGGCACACTACAGTATGGAGACCCCAGCGCCAGAGAGGGTGCAGTGACAGGGGCTGCAGAGACGGCACAGCAACAGGAGGCCGAGCTAGCTAGAAAGGGACAACGTTTAATTGCCATCTGCGAGGCATGGGGCGTGATAAGGGGGCGGTTTTAGAGTCCCACATCTAGCCCATAAGGCTTGGGGTGTCCCGTGAGGCACTTAATTAGAGAAGGATGCAGCAAGGTGTCTAAGAACCCACATGGTTTAGTGAGGTCCACCAGGACCATGACTGCATAGCACTTTGAGGCCAGCCTCCCTATCTACTATCTATTATCTTAACCATCAAGATGTGTCAGGCAAGAATAGAAGGCACCCATGGGCCAAAGCTAGCAAAGTCACAGGGTCCTAGGGGCACCATGGCCATCTCTAGGGACCCCAGCCTATGACACACCCCTTCAGGCTGAGGCACTTCTCGAAGCTTACCTGGCTTCCACTATTCCCTTCCTTGCACCCCAATGGGCCCAGGTGTCCCCTATGGACGTTCCTGGCTCCACTACTCCCTCTGATGTTAATCCTGCAACACACTGGGTGGTGAGGGCAGTGGTTTAGGCACCCCAACCCACCTTACACTGGAATTTTCCTTGAACCTAGCATTTAAGTGGCCCTGCCTCACCTTACCCTTACCTCTGAGTTGTTCTCGGAGCAGCAGCTCCTCCGGGAGATGTTGCTTCCTTGGAGTCTAGCAGCAAACTTCTGCCTCCAGCCCTGCTGGCCTGGGACTTAAAATGGCCACTCATCAGGGCTGGGGCCGCACCTGTCTGCTACCTGATCTAGGTATTAAAGTGGCAGAGCACTTAAGGTGTTCTGACACCCACCTTCCCTCTTACAATGTTTAGCAGGGAAGGCTTTTCCCTGCTGCTCCCAAAAAATGGCTTCCCCAGAGCCTGTGACAGCCCTAAAGTGGCAAGTGCTCCACTGGTGCTCTGCCACACATGCATACAGGCAAACAGCAAGGGACCCTTCCAACACCCACAGGAGACTAGAGGTAAACTCGCACAGAAAAAAAAAAAAAAAAAAGCAGAGAAGCAAACCAAGCTGTTGAAAAGGACGGTCATTAACAGAAATGTCCTATAGCAAATATCCTTTTTGCAAAAATAAATGAATAAATAAAAGTCAGTGCAAGTGTAAGAGATTTTTTTTTCCCTGTCTTTTTCCAGCTTTGTTGATAAGCTGCTCTGGGGTTATTACTGGCTCATCAAATATTCCATTAAGACTGACAGCCCTAAAAGAGAAGTGCCATTTACCCAGGTCCCCTCTTCAAGCACTGGCAACCCTTTCTGTCAGTGTCACAGCTAGAGTAGGATTCTGTAGTGAGCAGAAATGAAGTCAGAACCTGTTTAATATATAATTAGCAATAAGAGGAGTTTGGGAGCATTTGAATAATACATCTCCTGGCCAGACACGGTGGTGGGAACTAAGAGGTAGACAATACACAGAGGGCATGGGGGCATGGACTGAAGGCAGATGAGACTGATGCACAGCAGTGGCTGGACAGTGGTACAATCACAGGGTGATAAATAATAATAATTTTGCATTTGAGCAGCCTTTATGTAAGATCTCAAAGTTCTTCACAGAGATTGGTAAAAGTTATTATCCCAGGAAGACACAAGGGAGGCTGAGGAGAAGGTGACTTCTTTGGATGACACAGCATGGTAGTGCCAAAGCAGAAAATACAATCCAAGTCTCTTGTTTCCCAGTCTCATTCTCCAACTTCTACAACAAACTGTCTCCCACATTTGAACACAGGCAGGCAGTGCCCAACCATAAATGGATAACAAATACTACATCGGAGCACCCTTGCAATCTGGCGAAGCAGTGGGTGTTGTGCACCATGGTGTATGCATCCTCTTAGGCTGAAAGTCTTTTGAAGTGGGCACTGTTTTACACAACTCATAAGAATGTGAGGTTCCATACTCTGTCGTCATGTCATCAGGTTGGCTTGATCCAATACTGGAACAAGTTATCTTCACAGCATCTAAACCAACAATAGCAACCTATCCATCAAAAATGTGCTGAGTAGACCAGGCATGCTTAATAACCAATGAGCTAGAAATGGATTCCGCAATTTAATTCTAGATCTAGCAACCCAACATTTCCACACAGGCTTGTGTTCAGCTCCAGTGTTTTGGGTTTGTGTGCTTTGTTGTAATAAATGTCTTGTTTCCATTTTAATTCACAAAACTACCTGGATATTGACTGCATCCCAATGGCTGCTTTAAAGAAGTCAGCTAAATAGCTACAGTGTCCACAAACCATGCCTTAAGCATCACACCATATTCCTCAGCAGAACTGCTCTTCTGTCCTTGACATATTTACGGTCAATTTTTATTTGAAACTAAAGTGACTATCAACCAGTGCGTTATCTGCATTTGCCTCCCTAGGGACTTCCCGTCAGACTGCAGTGACCCTTTCTGGTTGCTTCAGCAGAAGCACAGTAGGACTGAGGTGTAGTGGCTTTTGTTAAATTTCCCACTCAGAAAAACCACAGACACTGGGGAAAAAGAAAAGAGAGAGAACAGGGAAGCATAAACTAAGAGAGTTTGGATATGGAGGGGCAAAGGCTGCGCTAATAGGCCACTAAAATAAAATCTACACAATAAATAAACCCAAGTAGACGGATAAAACCTCCCTCACCTTCTTGCTTAAAGAGAAAAGTAGTTCTCATTTTACTGGTGGCTTAGCCTACTGGGTACAGTTATATGCTCTGAGTCAGGAGACCCTCATGCTATTCTGGCCTTTGCTACTATGTGATCCTAGGGAAGCCATACTTTTATTCTGCATGTGATCCATTTAAAGTATGTCTACCACAAGGAAATATGCCTTGCCCACTCATTCTGCTCACATACATCAATCCCAGAGTGAAACCCCCAGCATCATGTTCAAGAAAGAGGTTTCTGGGGTGTGCAGAAGCAGTCGCTTGGGTCACCTTCACAGTATCCTCAACTCATTTCCAGGGCTGGTAAGCAGGGGGGTGGGACTTGTCTTCTTAGACAACCTCTTAGGCTGAAAATCTTTTGAAGTGGGCACTATCTTACACAACTCATAAAAGTGTGAGGTTCCATACTGTGTCAGACTTTCTGTCCATGTAGTCCAGTGTCCTGACTTTGAGAATGGCACAGAGCAGACACTAACAGCTCCCTGCTATAGTGTTTCTCACAAGGAAGTCATCTTGCCAGTCAGGGGCCTTGAGGTGCTATTGCATTACCATTCAGAAAGGGGAAGAATGAAACTTAGTGCTAGACCCAGAGAAAACCAGCTACATATTCAACAAAGATAAAAGACCAGGCACAAGTTAGTGAGGAAGGAAGCAGCCTGAGGTTATTACACAGAGTGCTGAATGTGTGACTATTTATGGTTATGTCTCATGGACCAGTCTGAACAGCACACATCTCAAAGCCCAGGTACAGCATCTCAAAGCCAGAAGGGGTGAAATGTAGGAGTCGGCATGTGAGAGATCCGTATCAGAACTGGCTTCTTTGAGCCTCCAGTGAAGGAAGATGTAGGAGAGGGCAGCATAACACCCAACATAAAGGATATGTTCTTACTTTAGCTCTTCGAACCTATCTCTTGCACTTCAGTACCTTACTGTGATAAGCTTATTCTATGACTGCAGGGTTCTTCCAAGCACTCACTAGAAATCTCTTTGGATGGCTCAGGAAACCAACTACCTTCATATCCAGCCAAGTCTCCACTTGATTCTGTTGATCACCATATCCCCAGGTCTCAAGACTTCTAATGATCAGAACCCTGGTAGATTAGCTCTGCTGATATCTTGCAGCCTTTGTTCTGTCTTAGCAAGAAAACATCTTCCTTCAGCAGAAGGTCAGGGGAGCCAGTTCTGAGGTGGATCTACTGTGCAGTTCTGAGCTGGATCTCTCCCATCTCCTACATTTCAACCCTTCTGCTTTGAGATTTCATAGATTTCATAGACATTAGGGCTGGAAGGGACCTCGGAAGATCATCGAGTCCAGCCCCCCGCCCAAAGGGCAGGAAGTCAGCTGGGGTCATAGGATCCCAGCAAGATAAGCATCCAGTTTCATCTTGAAGGTGTTCAATGAAGGCGCTTGAACCACCTCCGGTGGCAGGCTGTTCCAGACCTTGGGGGCTCGGACAGTAAAGAAATTCTTCCTTATGTCCAGCCTGAAACGATCTTGAAGTAGTTTGTGACCATTCGACCTCGTCATCCCTTGGGGCGCTCTGGTGAACAAACGTTCCCCCAGATACTGGTGGTCACCCCTGATAAACTTGTAGGTGGCCATCAGATCACCCCTGAGCCTGCACTTTTTCAGGCTAAAGAGCCCCAGGGCTCTCAGCCTGTCATCGTAGGGTCTGTTTCCCTGACCTCTGATCATGCGCATGGCTCTTCTCTGGACTCTCTCAAGCTTCTCCACATCCTTTTTGAATTGTGGAGCCCAAAACTGGACACAGTACTCCAGCTGCGGCCTCACTAAGGCCGAGTACAGGGGGAGAATGACGTCCC
>NW_005841947.1:3077831-3078507 GCF_000455745.1 Alligator sinensis
ATCGAAGGCTTTTTTGAAGTCAGGATATATGACATCAATCTCTTCTCCCTTGTCCAGGTGATAGGTCACCTGGTCGTAGAAGGAAATGAGATTGGTCAAGCAAGACCTACCCGCAACAAACCCGTGCTGGCTATCCCTTAAGATGTTGGCGTCGGCCAGTCCATTAAGGATGGCCTCTTTGATAAACTTTTCTAAGATCTTCCCCGGGATAGAAGTCAGGCTGATGGGCCTATAGTTAGCCGGATCCACTTTCCTCCCTTTCTTGAAGATAGGCACCACATTGGCCTTCTTCCAGTCTTCGGGCACTACACCAGAGCGCCAAGAGTTTTCAAAGATCCGTGCTAGAGGCTGGGCTATGATGCTCACCAGCTCCTTGAGTACCCTGGGGTGATTTTTTGCTGCACTTGGGCTTTGGGCTCCCTCTGTGTCTAACACAGCATTTCATGGTTCTTCTTTCTAAATGGTATTGCAATGGCACCTCAGGGGTCATGACTTAAAAGATGACCTCCTTGAGAGAAGCTGACATGAGGGTTATGCTGCCATCCTCTTGGTTAGGCAAAAGATACCAGGTAAATCATGATGAGTGACACCAAAGAGGCAGCAAGTCTAATAAAGCAGTAATAATGGGAAGCTTTTGCTATCTGCATACAAATTAGTCAAAGATCTTATTGGGAAA
>NW_005841947.1:3078538-3081650 GCF_000455745.1 Alligator sinensis
AAAAGCAATTTCTTGACACCTTAAATGAATTGTTTCAAGGAACAGCTTGTTCTGGAGCTCACAGGAGGAGAGGCTATGTTCAGTTTAGTCTTACATAACACATATAAACACACATACACATTTGTTGGAGTCACAACTCAGACCACTAAATAATACTGACCACTACATAATTAGGTTCAGCACTCCTATGGGAGACATCATGCTGAAAACTAGCAGTGTGGTACTAAACTGACGAAAGGGGCATTGTAAAAATAATAAAGAAGCTGGTCCAAAAAAATCATAGTGTCAAGAGTAAGGAAATTAAATTCTCACCCTAATAGACAGAGACAACAAATTCAACTATAAGAGAGTCATGGACGGGTTGTATACAACCAAAGACAAAATGAAAGTGTGGTAATGTCTGAAGGCTGAAGATGTTATTTGAGGGAAATAGGTAAAAGAAAAATATCTTTCTAGTGAACCTAGCAGAAAGAAACATGATGTAATTATAGAAGGGAAACATAGAGCAGGTTTCTGGCTCCATTTTGAAACCTCTGCCACAGCAAATGGTGTCAGATAGTGTTGTGTGACTGAGGTACTGTAAGTGTTACGCGCACGGTTACATGGGGTTAAAACACAATCATTCCATCCACTTACAAAATTCACAGGTGACACCATGCTGGAAGAGGTTGCAAACCTTATGGAAAACTAGATCAGATAGCAAAATGATCTTGATCAACTGGAAAAATGATCCAAAATCTACAAGACATTTCTTAAATTCTAGTACAACATATTACACTTGAGAAAGAGGAAATCAAACATACATATACAAACAAGGGAATAATTAAGGCACTGGTACTGCAGATGTGGGAATGGGGCTAAAATGGATCACAGATTAAATAAGAGGTAACAGTATGTTGTTACTGCAAAGAAAGCATACACCATTCAATGATATACTAGCAGGAATATTGTTTGTAAGAGACAAAGAAATGTGTCTACATGAGACATTTACTGTGCAGTAGACTAATTAGCTGGACTAATGTTGCATATCTCCATGCACACACCTCTTAGGCTGCAGTAAACAAGTTTACTGCACAGCAGGATTATAGGGCTGTGTGAAATTTCACCAGCTCTTTAGTTTCGACACTGTTTCGACACTGTTTCGACTAATTTTGAGCTTGAAACAGCAAAATAGAAATGAAACGAAGGGCTTCAAAGCAGTCTCGAAATGAAATGAGGGCAGTTGAAATGTTTTGAAAATTTTGCAGTGTTTTAAGTTTCAAAGCAACCAGCCACGTGCTAGGCGACAGGGGAGAACCAGGGCTGCGATCAGGCTGGGGAAGGAAGTCACCCTGATTGCAGCGCTGGGAAAGGGAACTGAACCAGGCTGCAATCAGGGTGACTTCCTTCCCCAGCCCAATCGAAACGTCAAAACAGCATCAAAACAGTGAAACCGTTTTGATGAAATGGAACGGAACAGTGTTTTTGAAGCGAAACAAAACTCAAAACAAAACACTGTTCCAACGAAATGTCGAAACGGATGTCGAAGCAGAACACTGCTGTTTGGCACATCCCTACAGCATAGTACTTGTAAATACAAATACTCCTCTGCTGCGGAGTTTTGTACTCTGTAGCACTGCATGTGTAGACACTGCCCGGCTGGAACCTGCCAGCTAGCCCCAAACTGAAGCACCCTTGTGTCTCAGCCAGCCACTCTGCAGCACATTGAGGCAGGGGGAGAAGCCTCGGGTTGGCAGGCTGACCCTTCCCCCACTCTTTCCTGCCATCTGGTGCTACTCCAACCCACTCAACATGCTGCGGTCCTGGGCGCACACGTAAACAGTGCACCTGGAACAATAAGCTCTGGAGTGTATTGCTTCACATTGACATGCATGTGTAGACATGTTTAAGAAGTAATTATTTACTCTACTCAGTGCTAGTGAGGCCTCAGCTGAAGCACTGACTTCAGTTACATGGCACCAAACTTTAAGAAAGATGTAGACAAATTGTAGAGTCCAGGAAAGAGCAGAAAGAATATAAGATGATTGGCAAATATGACCTGTGGAAAGGCTGAAGGAAGTGGGATTGTTTCACGTAAAAAACTGAGAAGAATGAAAGGACATAATAGCCCTGCAAGATATACATAAAGAGGATAGTGATTAATTGTTCTTCTTTTCTACTGGGAGTTAAACATGGAAAAAAATCAGCTCAATTTCCATTCAGTATGACTTAGGGTGCATATTAGGAAAAAGCCTTCTAACCCCTAGGATGGCTGAACACCAAAACAGGTAACATAGAGACATTGTGGTATATGCATCATTTGAGGCTTGTAAAAGCAGGTTAGACAAACATCTCCCAAACTTGGTCTAAAGCAGGGCTGTCCAACATGCAACCTCCAGTTTACAGTTGGAGTCTCAGGGCTCCCCCTTCTTTCTTTGGTTTCTGATGTATTATCCTGCCCCAGAAGCTGGGGTAGCATAACAGCCCACGGTGCTGGGGCAGCTGGCAGCCTGGAGTGCCCAAATGATCCAGTGCCACAGGGAAACCTGCAGAGAGCTGAAAGTGAGACAAGGTGCCACTCCAGAAAAGACATACCCACACACAATATAGCAGGGTCGGGGGTGCCCACCTGTGTATGCAGTGTAGTGTGGGAAAGAGCTCCTACTCAAATGTGAGTGTAGAGCATGCAGCCTGGAGGCCCCATGGCCCCTACTAGTGCTGTTCCCACAGTGTGTGGCTCCTGCTGGTGTGGCCTGCGGGGAAGGTGGCCCCCAGCCCCTTTGAAGTTGGACAGTCCTGAACTAGAGGTACTTAATCCTACCTTAGAACAGAGAGACAGACTAAACCAGTGGTGGCCAACCTGCAGTATGGGTGCCATGAGTGGCACAGGCAACTTCTGTGTGTGCCCTGCAGCAGATCGGGAAAGGGACAGGCTGCACAGTGGCAGATACGGCAGGAAGCAGAAAGCAGAGCAGGGAGGGAGCAGGAACAGAAGGCAGGAAGCAGAAAGCAGAGCAGCACACCAGGTAATGGAAAGGAATGCAAAGGAGAACTCTAGGAGGGTGCAAAGCTAATTTGTGGCAGGTCTGCCAGAAAGGTTGGCCCCCACTAAACTAAACCTTATGAACTCTTT
>NW_005841947.1:3081672-3101612 GCF_000455745.1 Alligator sinensis
TTTCCCAGACCCCAATTTGTATTATTCTAATACATTATCTTGGGAGAAACCTAAATATTATGCTACTGCTATGGTAAGATTCATACTGTCACTCTCCTCTGCTGACCACATTGCAACTCAGATAAATCCATTGTGATAAAAAAAACTTGATCTCAAAACGGTCATGAACATATGGATCTGTGGGTCCCCATGTGAGAGAAGCACTTTGGGAGAGCTGTGTAAAACCCAGGAATGGAAGAGCAGCAGGGGGAGGAAGAGGGGGCATTGCCAGGCAGGGGTGAGGGGCACTGGCAGTGCTGTGAGTGGGGGCTCCAAGTTGGAATAGCAGGGGATGGTGCTATTCAGGCTTGAAGTTACTGGCAGAAGGCATTACACCCTCTCATACTCTATAGGGAAACACAATAACCTTATGGAAATGGCAGAGACCTTTTCAAACTACTAAGAGAGGATGAAAAGTTACCATCTAAAACAGGCAAAGAAGAATGAGGCATCTGTGTGAAATCGTTTCCATACATCAGCCTCAAATCCTGCTGGACTGCATGCAAGAGAATCAACAGAAAGAGACTCATGAGCAGTACAAGGAAGGTGACACCAGACCTAAACACACTGAGTTCAAACCATTATGAGAGGCACATCAATTCTGCATGAACACACAAGACGAGCAGGATGGGTGGGGAGACAACGCTCGTGGGGGTGATATGCAGGCTCTAGAGGGGAGAGGAAAGAAAGCTCACTCTCCAAACATGAGCACAGTCAATAAATCATTGTGCAGCCAGCCTAGCGACCACCCATCCCTTTGGCGGCTTTGTAATTACTCCCTAAATAACGGTCACAACCCTCTTGATGTGGAGATAAATACTTGAGATGCAAGGTAATTAGAGCCTCAGGTAACACTGCTGGCCAAGCTTGGTTGCTCTATGTCACTATCTATTTGCCAGAGATGCATACAAGTGACTCTGAGTTTATTAAACCCGATGGCTGGCTCTTACACATCAATCGGCCCCCAGCCTGCTGTAGATGGCCCCAGAGGGTCAGAAAGCTGTGACCATGCACCACCTTCTCAAAAAGCCCTAAGGCACAGAAATACCCATATGCAAGGACCTGGAGTTGGAGGTCTCTGCACAGCTTGCTTCCAAAATTTCCTAATTTGCCCTTTTTTCTTAACAAAATCCCTGTGAAAACAGAAAATAGGTGATCACACTCACTCCCAGAAGGACCTCTCTTGGGCAAGGTTGGGATCTGCTGGTGGGTTTGTCTGAGGGGCTGCTTGTACACCTGACAGGGGTTTAGTCCCCTATATTGAAATGGTGGGTTTTTAACTGCGATGATGAAAAACCCACTGTTTCAGTTTAGAGATTTCCATCACAGTTACAGTGAGGGCCCAAGCCTTTTTTCTTTTTTTCCCCTGTGGAGCCTGCCTGTATCTCCCACAGCCGGGGGCCAACCTGCCAGCGGGTCACATGGACCCTGAGCTGCGGAGGGTCCTGTTCTTCCTGCCTAGGTGGGTTGCTAGTGGGCGGGTGCCACCCATGGATGCTGCCACCGTGGAGGGAAAGTCTGGGGCCCCCACAGCTCAGGGCCAGCAGGCAGCTCGCCCCCTGGCTGCGGGAGAAGTGGACAGGTTCCATGGGGAAAAAAATCAGGCCCCCCGCCACTGTTTTTTTTCCTCAGCGGGGCCTGCCCATGCAAACTGCTGCCGAGCCGTACAGACCCTGAGCTATGGGGGGGGCACGGTCCTTCTCTCTGTGCTGGTGGTGACTCCCGGGGCCACCCAGGCAGGGTGGTCTCCGTGTGGGTGCTGCCCCAGCTTGCAGGAAGCACCCGCTGTATCCAACTCTTCCCTGAGCCTGGCGGGCTTCCAGCCCATGGGCTCATGAAAGAATTGGATCCAGCAGGTGTTGCCTGAAAGCTGAGGCAGCACCTGCCTAGCTAGCACCCCACCCAGGCGGCCCCGGGGGGGGGGGGGGTACTGCAGCCATGGAGGGAAGGACTGGGCCCCGCCACAGCTTGGAAGCTGAACAGTCCAGCAGCAGCTCGTACGGACAGGCTTCTCTGAGAAAAAAAAAAAAAGCGGCGAGGGGCCTGATCCTTTTTTCTCCTGCACAGCCTAGCCACATCTCCTGCAGCTGGGGGTTGAGTTGCCAGTGGGCTGCCCCAGACCTTCCCACCATGGTGGTGGCACCCCACAGGGCCACCTGGGTGGGTGGCTAGCATGCAAGTTATGCCCCAGCTCACAGGCAGCACCCGCCCACTAGCTGCCAGCCCCAGCGGCCCCAGGGGGAGCCACCACCGCAGAAGGAAGGATTGGGACCCTCTACAGCTTGGGGAGTACTCAGCCCACCGGCAGCTTGCCCCCCCAACCCAGCCGCAGAAGACATGGGCAGGCTACACAAAAAAAAAGAAAGATTGGGCCCCTCGCTGCATCTGCCTTCAGCTCGCCTCTCCTGCGGTGAGGATGTTGCGCGCGCAGTTGTCAAAGGCTGCAATGTTACAAATAGCTGCATTGCAAACTAAACTACATGCAGATGTGGTTTACTTTGCAATGTAGCAAGCTCATTTAAATCATACCGCCCCCCCCCCCCACATATCTACAGTGTGATGCAATTAAACTGCAAAAAGGGCCAATTTCCATCATGTGTACAAGCACCCAGGGAGCCTCTGAAAGAGAGGAGGTGATGGTGGTGATTTCCTCTCTTCCTAGGAGATATTGCTTTAAATCAGAACAAGAACAGTGCCTGGCACTGGAACAAACCCAAGGGCACAGCAATTTTTTCCCCTCTTAGATGGATTTTGCAGCTACCATCTTTCTGCACTGACCAATTTTCTTTACATTTCTTCTCTGTCCAAAGGAGTGCACAGTTCCAGATTACCTTTGTATCATATGGTATCTGTTTACTTGGCTCTCCTGGGAAGGCTTAAAAATACCTTCGAGGAGAAGCACGTGGTAAAATCAAATGGTGGTGCAAATCCCATCTGTCCTAAGGAGATGATGCATTGTCCAGTTCAAGCCTGCTGTTCGCTGATGCATCTGTATGGAGAGAAATCCAACAATGCAAGGACAGGATGATGGACAGACCTATGGATCTGCTATGGCCATTTGGAGCCCAAAACAGCTATCATGCCAACTGAAACAGCTATTCTACAGGGAGTGCCAGGTAGACCAGAGCTATTGATACAGTTATATACTACCTCCTTTCCTGATTTCCAGCACAGAAAGAATGTCTAGGAAGAAGGATCTTGCTGGTCAACTTCAGCTGGTGGAACAGGCCCTGGGCTGCTGTAGGTCACACTGAAGATCAGAGTGGTCTTGCAGCTAATCTCCAGATCAGGGCCATTTAAAAAACACTTTTTTCCCCTGCTCCCTCCTTCACTCCTAGTCCTATGAGCAGCACTGCTCAGCTACCCTAAAGGAGCTGGCGCTGAATTTGCCGTTCATCTCTGGGTAGAGAGACTGTTCACAGGCAGGGCTAAGAAAAGCCATGATGAAAAAGCTACTTGTACCATGACTGATGGTCATATGAAACAAATCCTCCCCCATTCCAGGAAGGGGCTGTGTCTGCAGGTTAAAGACAAGGGACCAGTAAACAGGAACTTTCAGCAAACCTAGCCTGTATCTGTTTATTAAAAAAGCCCCAAGTCAGCTGAGTTTTGTTTGATTTAGGGTTTCAGCTGCATATATTTTGTGTAGTGACAACTGTGATCCTGGGAGAGCTCAGAGTTAGGGTTAGAATGGGTGAAAAAATTTTAGGGAATGCATTTTTGTTCTTACAACAAATAGAGTTCCTGACTCAATGAATTTCATGCCATATCTTTTCAGGCTTTCAGTGAAAAAACAAAAACATTTAATTTTTTTATGATACTGAGAATTTTCACAATAAAATCTATACATATTACACCAGCCAGAACTTTTGACAGAAATAAGGAAATTCCATTTTGTTAGATACTTTCCATGCTGAAGGAAATGCATTTTCCTCAAGGTACCACAGAAAACGGTGCTGGTGTTTTGAAAGGTAGCCCTATTTATGCAAGTCAACATTAATGCAATTCCCAAGCCTGGTGCTAGGGGGCACTGTGATCATGGCGACCTCTTAGAGGAGTCAAAAAACTCAGTTCCTGATTAGTTGTTATAGTTACCATGATAATTTTCATAAGTTTGGGGGTGTTAGAAATGGCCTGATTCCAACTTGAGTAATTCTATACTACACCTCCTTAAAAGCTCCCTGCTGCTTCACCTGGGTACAGTGAGATTCTTCACTTCTCATCATAGATTCAACCGTGTGGGGGGAAGAATCCTGTTGATAAATTAGTTTGAGAGTCTTTGAAAGAAGTGGAACTATATAAATGTAAGAGTTAAGAAGAAGAGTAGTAATAACAATAGTAATGGCAATGACGACGAACACTTCTTTGAACCCATCTGGAGGGCTTCTGTACGAGAGTTTAGAACTATCCAAAACTGTGATTAGAGAGAAATTCATTTCGGCAGGAAGGTGGAAGCTCAGAATGCCAAAGGAAGAAAAAAAGAGAACGAAAAACCCTTTCTAGTTTTGGCCAGCAGACCTAATCGGAAATTCTTTTGAAATGTTATTCTCTGGAAGAGAGCTCAGTTAGCAATATTCTGCAAACGCTCAGCCCCCTTCATCCATCTGCCAAGCTGAGGATGAATATTCATAGCAAGTTATTTTAATCATTGTGTTTTTCTTGATGTGACATAATTCTATATAATTTTTTCCCCCGGAAAAAAAAAATCCCTCTTATCATGCTGTCAAGTCAGAAAGTTCTGTTTCCATCTGTGAGAAGAAAAGGGGCCTTGTGTGGTACTCTGGGGTTATGGCAGCTGCCTTCTCAGCATCTCTCCAGTCCTGTGTTAAAATCATGGTTAATGTCACAAAAAACACAAGATTTCTACTTGTTTTCTAGCAGGTCCTGAATCACCATACAAAACTCCCACCCAACTTCATCAAGAGGAACCTCAGGAGAGGGTCAAAATTGGAATGCCAAGCCCGTTACACGTTCGAAGTCAGTTGTATGGAGAACCCAAGGAATACCCACTGGAAGAGCATGGGGCACTGCAGGGTATGAGCGAGATGCACTGGCAAAACTTGGTGGGATTCTAGGACAGGAAGACTGCATGTCCACAAGGGGACAAAATCACCCGTAAAACAACTATCTTAAGTTCAGTTGGATACTTCTGGGACAAACAGGACCTTCTGTCTGCTTGTAACTGGTGCCATCCCTGACTTCCCTAAGCACTGAATTAACAGCAATTTTTAGAAAAGGTGGGAAAATACAGTGTCAGTGATAATCAAGTAATGCTGAGCTCTTAAAGGCATAACTGGTGCAGTCATTTCCCAGGTGGGATGAATTAACCTTTGGGTCAGTCAATGCTGAGGCAAGGAGCAATCTCTGGCCATCAGAGCAGAGAGATGAGTTTCCATAAAAGTCAGTCATGTATTTTACTGCTCACTCTTGGCTGTCCTCTGCTCCCTGGGACACCCTGTCTGCCCTAGCTCTCTGGCATGTTATGCCCAATGTGGGCATTTGAAATTTTGGCCTCTTCCCAATTTCACTGGCAATATCCTGTGCATCCCATGAGGGATGAGACAAGTTTTTGAACTCCCTGTCCCTCAGTGGAAAGTGTTTGGCAAGCAGGTTATACGTGATTAATTCACTTCTGGTTGCCAATCCAAATCTTTAGTCCATTCTTGTATTTTCCTTCCAGGAAAAGGAAGGAATTGAGTGAGTATTAGACAGAAGTAAGGAAGCCCAGGACTGAAAAAGCAGGGGGCACTGCAGGGCAGGAGTGAGAGACACTGGCAGAGCTGTGTGAAGAACTCAGAAAATCTAAGTGAACTGAGATTTTTACATTCTGCTGCATCTGCTCCTATTCCTATTCCCTTGATGGATATGCATCTAGTAAAGAATGCTGCAATCACTTCGTATCACTTCTTCCAATAAAAGCTGCAGTTTAAGATTGTTGATTCAGAGGGAAAAATTGAAAGGAAAAAGAGAGAGAGAAGAGGGAAGGTGACCTGAATTTAGTTTTAATTAAGAAGTAGATGTATTCTGAAAGATGGTAATGTACCCCAAGTAACAGGCCCACACAGACATCCAGAATTTCATCTTTTTGTTGGAGTGCTGTTTCTTTTCTTTTGCTGACATCCTGGCTTCAGCCGTGCTCTGCCAAGCATTGTGCAAAGTGCTGCTCTCATCCAGTGTTGGATGCCACCGCAAAACATGGTACTACTCTAATGACACCGATGCTTGGGTTGGGAGATGACTATTTATTCAATTCTATGGAAGGTTTCATAAAATGTATATAAAATGTTGACATTTTCCAGTGTTGCTGTCTGAAGGTTTGCCAGTGGCTCATGCAAACTGAGTTGGTGGATCTAAAACTTAGTGGACAAGTGCCTCTGTACGTCTAGAGCTCATCAAGTGACTCACATCAAATACCACTGACTGCCCCCACAACTTCTGTCCAAGAACAGAACACACCATAAGTATTCAAAATGCAACTGAGTTGCCTGATTGTGATGGGTGAGGTAAGTCAGATGGCCCTTGCTTATTTCCTGAACACTCAAGCACTTATGGTGTGATGTGACTTCTTACTGTGTGCGACTGCCAGGGCAAGTATTTAGAATTTGTGTAACATGAATGGGTGATTGAACTAACATGGTTTTGAGACTGTATTACAGAAAGCAAGAATGAAAAAGTCTTGTAACAGGGACAAGAAGCGGGTATGGCCAAGTCACATTTCCATCAGTTTACATGCAAGTCAACTTACTGGCTCCAATGACTGACAGTCTCAGCCCCATTCTATTGTGGAAGCGATAACAAACCAGAATTCAACTTTTGGACGCAAGAAGTACATGAGGGAAAAATGTTCTTAAACTCTTTCAGTGACAAATGTCGTATGGAGGACTGGTAAAAACATTTCCATTGGAATTTATTATTGTTGTTGTTGTAAAATGTCAATTTAACAGACTCAGGACATTTTGCAGGAATGTACTGATTTTGCCCAAATTTTTGCTGGATCCTTACTGACATGACTTGTTTGGATGAGGTGGAAACATTTGACTATGTTCCTTTACATTACAAAACTCTAAAGGTTTTGACTGATATTTTTACTTAAACCTTATTAAAACTAAAAGTTCCATGTAAAAATGTATTACTTTTATAAGACTGAAATGTAATTTTTTGGAGTACCTGGTCGTTTGTCAAATTTTTTCAAAGCTTTCATTTCTCAATACAGTGTGGGAAGAACTCAAGTTTCAAAATCTGAAAGTTTCCTCTGGGGTGGAAACTGCATTGTATGTAGTATGTCAACAAACAAGACCATATGATTGCAGATCACAAGACAGATACCACTAGTTCAAAGAATCAGCCTACCAACAATGTATGTGTTCTGATGGAACAAGATATCTGTCTGATGTATTGGCATGATGTATTGGCATTTTTGTATCACTTTACATTTAGTGTCTGAGAATCTAGAAAAGCCAAATATACATAATACTAATAGCACCTTCTATCCAGCACCCCAAAACTGCACAACCCCAAATTAAGCCTCGCAACCTTCCCACACTCACTGCAGGTCACTACCAGTATGCCCAGTTTAGACTAATGCAAAAAGAAGTTAAGTCAAGCCATTCCTAATTTGCCCACAAATATGGGTGCTTCTGTTTTGGGGTTCTCCAACCTAAGGCACCTGTAAGTAAAAGTACACTAGGATGCACTTTCCTTGTTGTTAGTTTTTTTCATTGCAATGTTCTGAATAAATTTCAGGACACACGACCAAACATGGTTGGAATTAACATTCAGCCAAACATGGTGAGCTGAAGGCAGGTTAGATAAAGAGGTAAGAAAGCAAGAGGTCAGTGGAAGCAACACTTTCTTTAACTATGTATGGTTAGGGTAGCTGTTGACTCATAGGAGTGCAGATATTAGCCTGTTTGTGCCTGAATCTCTCTATTCAGTCATGACATGAACAAGACTTCCATTTGTTAACATGCTGGTCCTGAGTCACCAAGTCTCTTGGTAAAGTTTCTTCCCATGGATCTAATGGAAAAATGGCCCCTGTGGCACTAAGGCACACACTCCTCTGGAGCAGGTTTTAATCTGTTGGGGGAAAAGACCAAACCTTTGCTCCTCTTCCTCAAGGGAACTTCCCTCTGACCCAATCTTGTACCCCTGGTTGGAAGTCACAGCAGAAATCTCATCTACACTGCCTCTCTTCATGGCTCAAATTCCCCATCATTGCCATCATCAGTTCAGCTACATGCAGGGTGACACTGATGAAAATGACAGTAACAACAGGGCTCCAGTAGCTGCCAGACTGGTGTATCACTGCTTCGTGTAGCTCTATGAAGCCTTGGACAACATGCAATGGTCATGGCAGTGTAGTATAGACATATTGGATCTAGCTTTAAATGAGCTAGCTTAGATACCAGGGTCAGTCTATCTGAGGCAGAGTCATGCTTAGCACAGGCTGAAAAACCCACTAAAAAGCTGGCAAAATAGCCCATGTGGAGCTTCATTTGGCCACACCTAGACCACCACTCATTGACAGCTATTATGGGTAGGTCTGCCCTACCCAACAGCCACTGTAGTGTAAATACAGCCACCATGGCATTGATACTGGGAACTCCAGGTGACTTGTCTGTTCCTGAGATGAATGAGGGGAATGATGGTAGGAAACCTTGGATGGGAGACAGCATCTAGAGGTGCCATGGAGACCTAACTGTCCTCCAGCACCATACAATGGCATGTTAATAGGGGCAGCATGGACACAACTTGCATTTACTACTGCCCTTTTCTGTGGAGCGATGCCAGTCTCTAGGGATGGTCAGTAGGGCATCACTCACCAACACTAAATTTATGAGGAAAACTGCCTTAGAAGAGCCTTGAGCTGGGGGGTGGAACTCTTTGATGGGAGCTAGGCTATGGCAGTGAGGGACAAGAGTTACACTGTCCCCCAGGACAGGAGTTATATAGAAGCCTAGTTTGGGAAGCCAGCCTCTTCCACACAGACTTAAAAGTCAGCAGTAACCTTCCAAGCTTTCCTCCTTGTGGGCTACAGCTTGCCTGACTTGCCTGCCCCACATGTCAAAAGGTAGTGATCTTTCTTCTTCCCCCTCCGTAGCTAGTATATTCTGATAACAGAGCTTTGGCTGTCAGAAAACAAACTGCAAGTGACAGATTGAACATGCAACCACCCAAGAGCCCGTCTCAGGAGGGACAATTAAAAACACACACGGAAAAATAAATGGCTTTTCTTTCTCAAGCCTTTTTTTCCTCTTCAACAAGTAACAAGACAGAAGCTAGCGTCTATATGCTAGAAAGCCCAGAAAATCAGCAATTAACAGGCGTTCCGCTCTCGTCTGTCTGTGATTTCCTCTCTGCAACTGTGGCTAAATGTTTAAATACATCACTTGGCCTTGCCTCTCTACCCTCCACCACCTCTGTGCTTGCTGAGGTTTCAGGCACACCCTGATCCTGCTGGCTTCTTCCAGTCTGTATCCTTATCTTTATGTATTTATTTGCAATGCAGGGGATGCTTGCTGAAAGCTAGATATTACAAAAGCTGTGCGTGTGCTTCTGTCCAAGTGTCTTTGCAGGTATGTACAGTCAGATGGACAAATTACCCCAATGCACCACAAGCACTCATCACTAACAGCCACTGAGTATCTGCTTTTGCATCAGCATTGGCAAACTACTGGTTATCTATACATCCTCCATAGGAGGGTAATACTGTGCCTGACCAACAAAAATATAATCCATAAAAGTCAGATGACATTGCTCTCTGGGAAACTAAGTGCTAACCACATTACCCTGCTGATTCTCATTAACAAACAAGTACCAAACGGATCACAGGGAAGAATCTGCTTGCTTCATACATTTTAAAAGAGGCTTTTGACTCAGCTAGATACCCAAGATGGAATTTTAATGGGCTCCAAAAAGGAATTGGTGGAAAAAAAATAGGGTCTCATTAAATTAATGTATGACTTCAGAAATATGGGATAAAATGAAACAATATGCTAACAGAAGCCAACCAGCAAACAAGGATCATAGAACTGATGTAAACTCATTCCAACATTGCATAATACACATCAGTGATTTACCAGATGTACTGGGACCATCTTTAAACCCTGGACGCTCACTAATCAAGATGGAGAGGTTGTGTTTACTGTATGTGAATACCTCATGATACCATCCATGCAAGATGGCTTTCAAAAGAACTTACACAGATGAAAAGCCTAGTGTAAGACCATCTAAGGGTCAGCTGAGAAAAAATGAAAATCAGGAAACTACAGGAAAAGCCCCCAAACTACCCAAACCAGACAAAAATTTTATTACAGAATATGGGCTTGAACTAATCTTAATTTTACACATGCGCGCGCACACACGTACACGCACGTACACAGGCCTCATAATTAATTCAGAAGGGAGCCTCAATCTAGCAAAGTGAGAATTACAAGGAAAAGCTCTGCAGGCATTCTATGCCATGAAGAATCCATTAGATAGATGCAATCCTTCAAGGAAATGCTGGCTAAAACTAGCTGATAATGTAATTCAACCCATTCTACTACATAGGACTGAAGTCTGGGCTTTTCTTTAAATAGCTGAATAGAATCCTTGGAAGAAAACCCAAACCAAAAGTGTGTATGCAAAGCTTCAGCAACAGCAACAACAGAGCAGAACCAAGCTGATGTCCCCTGCTAATACATATTAAGAAAACAAGTCTGATGCTGGTGCCATTTCAACCAATGTGGCAAATTTTCCCTCCAGAAGAATGCATCGGATAATAAAAAATTGAAACCAAATAAGAAACTCACTCCACTTTTATATTTGTCTATCATTCCTTCCTTCCATAAAAGCATCCATCCATCTATTGGCTTTATATTGCTGCTTATCACCAGGGATCTGGGTTTTCCGTTCGCCATGGATTTTCTCCTTTAAAGGAGAAAAATATGGGAAACTGTGGAGTTCCCCTTGCAGGCTGTCAGAGTTCCAGCCTGCTGGGGTGCTTGGGGCGGGGGGAGCAGGACACAGGAAGCGCACATGTGCACATGGCAGCCAAACAGGGTGGTGGAAAGCAGCTCCCTCCAGGTAAGTCAATGGGGGTGGGGGAGGCAGGGGAGCACAGGCGATGCATTGGGGGGGGGCACATGCCCCCCCAGATTTCTGCACCTACAGTGGGGTGCAGGGCTGCAGCCAGGCTGGACCAGCTCTGTGCAGAAGCTGCCTCCACAGACCAGTGGATGGGGAAAATATATATATGTGGAAAATTTTGGATTTTGGGTGGCTAGTAAAGCAACCAAAACACTGGCTTGCGTCCATAGATGCTTCTCAAGCAAATCCCGGGACGTCATTCTCCCCCTGTACTCGGCCTTAGTGAGGCCGCAGCTGGAGTACTGTGTCCAGGTTTGGGCTCCACAATTCAAAAAGGATGGAGAAGCTTGAGAGAGTCCAGAGAAGAGCCACGCGCATGATCAGAGGTCAGGGAAGCAGACCCTATGATGACAGGCTGAGAGCCCTGGGGCTCTTTAGCCTGAAAAAGCGCAGGCTCAGGGGTGATCTGATGGACACCTACAAGTTTATCAGGGGTGACCACCAGTATCTGGGGGAACGTTTGTTCACCAGAGCGCCCCGAGGGATGACGAGGTCGAATGGGCACAAACCACTTCAAGATCGTTTCAGGCTGGACATAAGGAAGAACTTCTTTACTGTCCGAGCCCCCAAGGTCTGAAACAGCCTGCCACCGGAAGTGGTTCAAGCGCCTTCATTGAACACCTTCAAGATGAAACTGGATGCTTATCTTGCTGGGATCCTATGACCCCAGCTGACTTCCTGCCCTTTGGGCGGGGGGCTGGACTCGATGATCTTCCGAGGTCCCTTCCAGCCCTGATGTCTATGAAATCTATGAAATCTGAGAATTAGAGGGGTTTTATCAGAGAATATTTCATGGAGTGTATGACACTTGCCCAATTTAGGGTCAAAACTAGCATGTGGTTTGTTTGGACAACAGGTAATTTTTCTGTACTAATTCAGTGGCACCATAACATTGCCATTGGATGTCTTACCTTCTTAGGGTGAATTCAAAACCTAGGGAGATCAGAACTCTAAGCAAACATATTGATTACTAACTACTTTACATCAAGTCAGTATGGGCTTTGGCTGGGGAGAAGGGGCTAAAGCGTATATGTAGTGCAAGCATCCCTCAGGGGAAAAATAAATGCTTTCTTAAAAAGAGGAAGGTTTTGCAGTATTTCATACAGGTGGCCACAATCTGGATTTGTGCAATGCCTCTGTAACAGGGAGCCTAGGGCTCCTGTTACTTAAAAAAAAAAAAAATTCCCCTTATAGACAGAGCTCAGGCAGCAGAGAGAGGCTAGCGGCAACAGGGTAAGCAGTAAAGAAACACTGCTACCTGAGCAGGGAGCTGCACATTAAGGGAAAGGGGAACACCTAAAGGGGAACACCTACAGGAAATCTAGGGAACACTATACAGAACAATCTGGCTGCAAGAGAATGGGCAGCTAGAAGAAAGGATATGAGTGCTTACTGCAGAGCGAGTGGTTCTGCCATAGGACAAAGCCTAGCACAGGCAACAAGGGTGCCACTAAAGCTGCAGCTGTAAGTTGCCATGGAGACCAGCCATCAGACCCTGATGAGAAATGCTCAGCAGTTGGCTGGGGAAGGCCACCTGACCAAAAAGGGGCAGGACTCGGGAAGCATATAGACCCACGGCTTGAACCAGGGAGGCAGTCTGACCCTCAAGATGGCCTAGGAAGGTGCTTCATAGTGAGAGGGATGCAGAGGCACTTCTGATAGACACTTGAGCTACCCTGGGTGTGTGGGTAAAATGCTGGTGGTTGGCAATGGTATAGGACTCAGGGTAGGGGAAAACACTGTGAGGCAGCAGAGGAGCAGATGTTTGGGGCCCAGACCCAGTGAGAATTTGTGTTACAGCCAGAGTGCTTATTCTTATGTTATTGTTAGATTGGTGGCTTGGGTTGGGACTTTTGGGGAGAAGAAAGGTCCCAGTGGTGCCCAGAGCAAGGCAGAGACTGAGCCCAGAGCAGGACAGAGAGAGACAAGAGCCCACACCAGGACAGAAACTGTATCCAGAATAGAGCTAAGAAGGTGATGGTAGTAGCCTGAAGCCGGAGGAACGAAGGCTTAGTGCCTGAGCAGGGTGGAGACGGGGCCAGAGTCCAGAGGATTTGCTCTGGGATCCTGGGCAGGCTGACTCCATCCCAATAACAATAACAGCAAGGCATGGCAGACAAGTGGGGAAAAGAGTGGGCGGGGTTCCCAAAGTCAGAGATGAACAGGAGCTGCAAGGCCACGAGCAAGCATCAGAGCTTCCCCCAGAGCCTGGTCCTGTTACGCCCCTCTAAAAAGCTTTTCCATATCTTCACCTACTTGACAGAAGACACTTTGTCCCCAGTTTTTACATGTTTGTCCTTGGCTTTCTGATCTGCATTGCCTCAGAGTAGCACAGCAATTGTTGCATTTCACAGATCCAAATCCAAGCTTTGATGTGGTCAGGGCTTGATCCATTAGTTACTTTTATAATTAGGACCCAGGCTGTAAACTGGCGTTCCAAGCTGGCTAGAACTAGTAAAGTAGGGGTGGGAAATTATTTGGACTGAAGAACTGCTTAGGGAGTTTTGGTGAGCTGTTGCCAGCTGGGTCAGCACCCTTCCCCTACCATGCTAGGGTAGGTCATCACCACTCCTTCCTCTTCTGCATTCCTGACTTGCAACAGCTCACCAAAACTCCCTAAGTGGCCATCTAGCCCAAACTGCCCACCCCTGCAGTAAAGGGACCTGGGAACAGACCTGAAGTGACTATGACAGCCTGAGCCATGGAGAAAATGGGCAGTTACAGTCTGTGCCACCGAAAGCCTCTGGACCACCTTCCCATTCAGTTTCAGATATATTGAGTTATGATAATCCATCCTGGAGATGATTAATCCAGGAATTACTGTGGTCATGACCTCATCCTAGAACAAAGGATAACACTCCCTAGGAAGTTGGAGATAAAAGGAGGCATTGATAGAAACGTTTTCTCTGGTCATTTAGTTTTGTGAGGGTATTACATCGGAAGCTGAGGTTTCCTACTACTTTGACAAATTAGTGACTGCATGGCTTTGATGGAAAGTGACGACCACCACCAATGCACTGCCCCTTCCAACTAGCACTATATTGGTGTTGCTTGGGTTCAGCTTGAGGCACCTGTTGTGATGCATCCATGCATGAGCTAGCTACTCACAGGCATCCTGACATCTTAGCAATAGTATTGACATCCCTCAAGAAGGAGACATACTGCTAAGGGTTACTGGTATACAAACAGTATCTGAGTTCATGGCTTCTCACTGTCTCCCCCAGAGGTCTCACATACAGGTTGAAGAAAAGAATGGATTCCATGGATTTTGTGGGACACTACAAGGGAAGTTCTCTGGAGAGGAGAAGCAATCACCACATTCAACACTCTACAGAGGAATGAATAGAGTCACTATGATGCTGAGCTGCCTACCCCTGCTATGGCATGTAAGCATGTGAGTTGCACCTTGTGATCTGCTGTGTTGAAAACTGCAGAGAGATTAGGAGAAGAGGCATGGAGACATCGCTTCTGTCCAGGGCCAGGAGGAGGCTGTTCTTCAGTTCCAATGGAGGAATCTCCATGCTGTACCCTGGGCTGGTCCCTGACCGTAAGACATCCTGGATGGTAGCTGAGGTACAAATGTATTGATGCTTGGTAGTTACCATCTTGATGATCCTGCTCAGGAATGATGTCCTACAGAACAGGTAGCTGGGAAGATTTTTCAGGGCTAAAAGTTGGTTTCCTGAGGATTGGACAAATTATTGCATTTATCAAGGAATTTGGTAGCCGTGAGTTTTATTATTATTCCTATTAGTAATGTGCACAGCTGTTCTTCACTGGCATTTACTGGGTATGGATTTATTTCACAGGCTGTGGCTCTAATATTGTTCAGGACTGTTCGTATTTCAGCATATATGATGGGGCCAAGGTCAGTCAAGGGTGCTGGGGTGGAGAACACAATCTGCTCTGGGGTGGAATTGTCTTTCCCAGTTTGTTCTGCATGCATTCAGTCAATCTTATCACTGAAGTATGCTGACAGCACTCCCACGGTGCTCTATGCCTGGGTCTGGTTTCTGGGCTCTGCAGGCAAGGTTGATTAGCCAGTTCACCATGTGAAAGAGCTCTGTCAGCCATGATTCTGCTGTGCTGACTTGTAATAGAACAGAAGGCTCATTTTGCCTGTTTTGCTCTCAACACGTACTTCTGCCAGTGGTATTTGTGCTGCTGGTAGAGGGATTCACAATGTTTTGTTTGTATTGCTGGGCTTCAAACTTTCTTCCTGTAAACTTCATCTGCCATAGTTCATCTGTGAAGCAGGGTGATCTTTTCAGTTATGGTTTGGGGAGTGGAGAGCTTGATGACCAAGGCATGGCCAACAGGTGAGATTATACACTTTTACCAGCATTGAAGCACCAACATTGGAATTTACTAATATGGTTTCACTAAGGCAGTGGTAAATTGGCCTTGCAGTCATATGGGTTGTTTTTTCTGAAGCTAGCTGAAAACATAGGGAGGCCAGGTTGTTGGCAAGACTTAGCACAATCATCACATGTGTGAGCTCTTTAACTGATTCGGGAGCTATGTGACAAACCTGTAGCAGGGGAAGGGCATCAGACCACTTAAATGTGATATAAGGAAGCAGTAAGCTATATTTACATTTCAAAGTGACCAGCTGACACTTGGTTAAAATCTGTGAAAGCTGGGAACTCTATAAGAAAGGACCATAAGTAGTGATTGATGCAGCCAAATGTACTGAATTACTTTGCTATAGTAAATGTACTTCTGCTAGAATGTTTAGGTACGTTGTAAGAACACAGCAGCCTTATCAGTCCATAAACTGAAGTACAGAGATAATGAACTAGTGGAAATGGAAAGGGAAAAGAAATAAGGAAGTCTCCCTTTTGGTCCTTTATGCTTGCTCAAGGATATAAATTTTAACTAATTGACACGTCTCTGGTCCACAAGAGGTCTGGTTTAATCCAGTTCTGAAAGTTTCAGTGAAACCAAGAAATATTATATAAAACCAATCAGGGATCATTTATTACAATATTAAGATTATGCTTACCAGCCATCTATAAATAGTAGGTATACGCTGGGGGAAAACTTGGGAACTTCTCTATGACACCTGCTGGACTGTTTGCCTGAGGGACTGTTTGGAGGACCCCTGCTGTGGAGAATGAGCCTGGCCACCTTTGCCTCCGGCAATTAAGACCCATGCCATAAAACTATGCTTTTTCTCAGCTATTAATCTTGCTTTCTCAATTAATCAATAAACTTCCCACATTGGTTGCAATGACCCAAAGGTCTGTTGAAGTTCTTTTTTCACCTGTCCACCCCTATTCAAATTTATTAGCAAGGGCTACTTCCAGACATTTTTAAAACGACAAAAAACAAAACAAAACGGTGCTTTGCTTTAAACTCAGCGTGTATCCCGTGCTTAGTCCTGTGCATGACCAGAAGAGGCAGCACCTTAGTTGGACCTGGCTCGTCTGACATGTGTAAAGATTGGGCACTTTAGTGGGGCTTTTCTGGTGCTTTTATCTAATAGCTGATTGAATCAGCTTCAGATAAAAGTGCCAAAGAGCCCTGCTGAAGCACCTGATCTATACAGACACTGCAGAGCCAGATCAAAGTAATGCACTGCTTCTGCTGGTAAAGTGCTTTTGTTGCTGTTGTTGTTTTTTCCCTAACATCTCCAAGCAGTCAAGGTGACCAATGCAGTGGATTGGCTTTGGTTCCTACCGTGGGGGGGATGGAAAGAGGGCTCTAATTTTTGCCTCAGTGAGGTGAAGTTCAGGCCAGGAGAGCAAGTTGTTGGTGAAATTTCCAATCCTCAGGTTTTGAAATGAATACAGAATCCAACATATGTCCAGCTGGACACATAGGGATCCAGAGGCCATGAGAAAATCCCATGCACATCACAAGATCACATATTTCTCCAAGTAGAGCTTGAGGTCAGTGTAAGCAAAGAGTCTGGAGGATTCTACACCCAAGGTGGTTGTGAGTTCCTCTAGGACAGGAGTGGGCAAAATGCAGCCTGGGGGCCAGATGTGGCCCACCAGGCCATTCTAGCCAGCCCGTGGGGCCCCTAAAGATTTTAGAAAATTAATTAATCTGCCCTGTGCTGCCTGTCAGGCGGCCCTCGATGGCTTGCCGAAATTCAGTAAGTGGCCCTCTGCCCAAAATAATTGCCTGCCCCTGCTCTAGAAAGTGGGCAGGGTTTCCAGCTGATGTATGTATACCACAAGTAGTCCTATGTAGTTCACCTCATAGACCACATGGCAGCACTGAGCTGTGGGACTGGGAGCCAGAAGCGAACAGAACAGCTACTCCACCTGCTCTTCTTTCCTGGGAGATTCTGGATTTTTCTTCACTCTTGAGTTATAGGGAATCCTAAGGGGCAGACTGTGTTGGGGTAGGGATTCAAGTAGCAGTGATGCACGAGGGAAAAGCAATATGATCTGAAATGATGTCATGATAGGTGTTAGTATGGATGCCGAGCCATCTTGTATCCAACAGCAGGAACTTCAGATTGTTCCTTTCTTCTTCTCCCCATCATTATTGACATTACAAGTTGAACAACTGACTTCAGGTGCTGGGCTTCAGGATTTAGCCGAGTACATGGCATTCTGGGGGGAACATTCCCTCAACAAAGGAAAATGAAGGATTTGGGAAGGTGCAAGTGAATGGCAGTTGAGATCTTCTGGTGGCACCAGCATGCAAACCTTTCAGTTCCCGAGGATCTGACAGTTTGTACTGTCTTGCAGTTCAGAAGATTTGTACAATGGTCCTTAAATAACGAAGAATGGTATAATGGGCTGTGGCACAAATGAGAGAAGCATGTCTTCCTTCCTCTTTTTCCTTTGTCATAGCAAGGGATTTTTCACATTCTTGTGAAGACTGTTAGGAGAGGGAAAACATGAAGCCAAGAGGACAAAGCCAGTAGGAAGCATAGGCAGCCAGTAGGTGGAACTGCACCTTTAAATCTTCCAGATGCTGCATTTACTTATCACTGCTCCCTTGGCTCAAGAACTCTGAATCACTGATAAATGGAACAAGACATCTTTCATGAGGTTAGATCAACACCTAAACTACCAATATGAGAACCACTAAGAGACGCAGATCACAACCAAGGGTACTTGCAGCTCGATGCAAAAGAGAATTTCCTTTTGGTGGAAAATTCTGACATTGAAATGTGTTTCCATTCTGAATCAGAATGAAAAGATTAAATTTGGGTATTTCCCACAGCTTGAAAAGCCTCAGGATTGATGACTAGGAAGCATCAAAACATTTCATTGTAATAATAAATGGGCATTTCATTTTTAACATGCTGAAAAGCTTTGTTTATAACAATAGTATAACATTACTAATACATATAATATAGCATGCAATGTCATGTCAAAATGAAAAGGAAACCTACCAGAACCGTAAAGCTTCTGTGTTTTTACTTGGTTTGAATACAATATTTCATCATTATTGAAACAAAATTAGAAAGTTGAAACAATTTGTTTTGACTTTTTCCTGTCAAAAAATTTTACTGAACTCCGCATGTTCTCATGAAACATTTCAACCTTAGGAAACTTCATTTTCTGACAGAAAATTATTTTATTCCCACCCCCCCACCCCCAATTGGGTCTAATGACAACACATTCAACATTTCCAGAACCCTCCCCAGAATTATGACCCTAACATATGCCTTGGAACGCCGGAATGTGCAAACGACAAAGGCAAGCTGATGCCACGTACAAAATCAGAAGCAAAAACTAGAGGTGGAGATGTGAGAATAGAGCCAAACTCCCAGAAAGAAGCTTTCTATTCTGACATACAAAATGCATGGCAATGTGATAAACACATTAGCCAGGAATGATAACAGACTTTTAAAAGATATATATATATTTAAACCACAAACCAATACTGATAAACTGTATCTAATCTTGGAAGAAGGGAGATAGGCCTAGATAGAGAGAGGAAGCAGAGATGCATACATTATAAGGCAAGAAAGGACCAGGGTAATATAGTATTTCCTCCTATATAACAGAGTTCCATGAATGCATTCATTTTTGAACACGAGCACATTATTTTATTTTTAGAGAAGCATCCAGTATTGATTTAAAAACTGAGAGAATCAGCTGCACATGATGGGAAGTTGTTCCACTGGCTAATTTCCCAGCTGTTAAAATGGACGCAGCATTTCCAATCTGAAATGGTTTCACTTCACCTTCCAGCCATTTAGTTTTGTTATACCACTGCTAGAATGAAGGGCCCTCCCACCATAGTTTTGTGTTCATCTCTCTGTTTATAGCCTGAGATCAAGTCACCTCTTAAATTCCTCTTTGAGAAGGTAAATAAAGCAAGCTCCCAGAATCTCCTGCTATAAGGAATGTGTCCCCATCCTGTAGCCAGAAGGCAGAGCAGGGTGGCACCCTAAGGCATTTATACCTGTGCTGTGGGAAAGGGCGTGGCACTTTAATTAAAGCACCCAGAGCATCTCATTTATCAGCATCCCCATGCTTTAAGATGGTGGTGAGGTCACTTTAACTAAAGCTTGATTGATGGGCTTTAGTTAAAGCACCCCCGCTGCCATTTTTAACTGCGGGGATGCTGAGACACAAGATGCTGGAGTCTGCTGAAGTGCAATAATTACCATGCTCCAGCAGACTCATTTAATCAAACCTGCTCAGTGGCATTGTAATTACAGCATGTCGAAGCAGCCTCATGTATAGGTGCCCTTCAAGAAAGACCAACTCATTCAGAAAGTTAGTTTTGCAGGTTGCCACCCTGCCCTGTTTTTTGCCTGACTTCAGACTAACACAGCTAACTACCTCTTTCCC
>NW_005841947.1:3101622-3123588 GCF_000455745.1 Alligator sinensis
CCTCAGTCATTCATGTGGCTCTTTACTGAGGCCTCTCCAATTCATCACCATTTTTCCTGAATCATGGACACCAGAAATTTACACACAATTTCCATGATCAAACAAGCACCAAACACAGAAATGTGCTGGCCCCTAGAGTAGGTTTGGGGTCTGAGGGCTTCTTTTGACAGCCCTTGTTCTCATCCAGAATGAGTCCTTCAATGGAGTGAATATAAAAGCAAACTTAATTAGAATTTCCAGTTATGAATATTGCTAGCAAATAAAGAATAAACACAATATATATATATATATATATATAGATATACTTTCATGGTCCAAGCAAAAATATGCAATCTTGTTAACAGGTGGCCAGCCTGTTAGGGAGATCTTACCCAAATTTAGAGACTGTGTTCTAAAAGGCACTGGATCTTCATTATATCTGCAGGCAGGAACCTCAGCAAAGTATGCTAGAGCAACCGATCTCGGAACATCGAGCCTATTTTTATCCCCCTTCTCAAAAAAAGGCTTACAACATTACTCAACAGAAACTTTGACAAAAATGGTCAGAGAAGAGACACTTATATGCACAGGTGACTGGTAGCAGGGGCATGAGGGAGGGCACGTGCCTCCCCCCCCCAAGATTGGCCCCCATCTCGGCATCGCTCAGGACAGGGCAGTTTTTTTGGTGCATGGGCCGGTGGCGTTGCGTGGCGGGGTGGGGGAGGGGGGCACTATGCCATGGCACAGAAGTATAGGAGTGAATATTGGGCTTCTGGCCTGCCCCCAGGCCCACCCAGAAATTGTGCTCCACCCGACTCAGGAGGCACCAGTCACCCCTGCTCATATGTCATTTTGTTGGTCAGCTAGAATGCAGAAATCTGAACCCTTAATCAAAAGCTGGTGTCCTAAAACTGGCTAGTTTCTTCAAGAAATTTCTCATGCCTGTGACAGTTCCTTTTATACTACTTCCTTTAGGCTCACTTATCCTAACATGGCCTAACTGAAAGTTAACATAGCTACAAACCTACTAAAGCTACTAAATTGCAAGTGAAAAGGATTCCAGCTCAACACAAAGGTCGACACATGATATAACCTCTCATCTCCTACTCAAAAGTTCTGTGTTTATACATCCAAGGATCATTAGCTCTCTTGACCTCAACCTCTACACAACTGCCTTCATCAAATGATCTTGTAATTTCATAAAAAAAATATATCGAGTTAGCTTGGCAGGATCTATTTTCCACAAGCCCATTTTGATTGGCACTAATTATATTTCCTTCCTTTAATTCTTTATTAATCAAATCCCATATCAGTTATTCCATTATTTTACCTAGGAACAGTGTCAGGCTGACAAGGCTCTAATTAGCCTGGTCATCCCATTTACTCTTTTTTATATGTGAAAAATCCATTCAAACATCAGCTTTCTTTCAGCGCTCTGAATCTCTCCCATGTTCTAAAAGTTATTGGAAAAAGGTATTAACAGTGTAGAGAGCACCATGTTCATGTGCTTAAAAACTCTTGGGTGCCAGTTACCTGGACCCCAAAAACTTTGCAAAGCTTTAGCCAGGTCAGATTATACCTATTTGGATCAAAAACCCTAACTGCACTGTGGCAACACTGGCAGTGTTTATTGTGGCAATAAAATAGTATTGAGTTGGACTGAAATAGGTAAGTCTCCTGGTGTCTTTCTAGATACATGTCTCTGCTGGTGCTCAATTGTCTCCACTAGTGAGCAAGTTTCCAAGAATCCTCAAAAACTAGTGTGCCTGCCTTCCTGGGCATACCTTAATGTGCTCATGGATGTTTTCAAAGGTGTGCACCTGCATAAATGTTATCATGTGCATGAGTGTGTGAATACAAGCTTCTGCATGTATACATGATTATCTCAGGGGAGAGCCTAGTTCCCTCTCTGGGACACTATGGCTATTGTCAGTAATGCTCTGAGAGGTATGTCTGCAGCACCTATAGACACACCCTTGGCTAACCTAGCTAACTCAGCTAAACATAGGAGTGAAACCATAGCATACAGACCTTATTGCAGGCTGTACAAGACTGACAGAGACCATGTGTAGATACTCAGATGGCTAGTCTATGCTAAAGCCCACACTTGCTGCATCTTCATTGCTATCAGACCTCAAGCTAACTATGTAAAACCAGTTCAAATATCCCTAAATGTATGCAACCACAGATCTGACTGCTGTGTAGCAACCTGATTTGTGGGTGCATCTCTTGCCTGTATTTTCAGAGCTAATTGTGTGATGCTTTGCATATACAGTAAAAGTTGTGTTAACCGGCACTTTATTAGCCCCAAAACTCTATTAACCAGCATCCGAGTGACACAGCAAAAGTGAAACCGAAAGCACCACTTCCAGGGAACTTCCCGTTTTGCTGCCAGAAACTGAGTTTTTCTTCGCCACTTTTTTGGCCTATAGCCCAGGGCAAAGCAGCCTGCACGGGGCCCATCTCCCCCAGCACACTGATGTCAGGGAGTGCACCAGATAATGCATATTTGATTAACCAGAATATTTGATTAACCGGCATCCCCCATTCCCAGGGGATGCCCAAAAACAGAGATTTTACTGTATATATATTTATCTCTATTTGTATATCTTTGCATTAGTATATGTTTCAACGATTTATTATTATTATTATTATTATTATTATTATTATTATTATTATTATACATAGTGCTAGCAGCAACACCTACAGTTAAGGATGCTAACACCTTTCATAATAAGAACCTGTTTTCAGTTGGTTATACAGGCAGTCCTCAGACTTACGACACAATTGTTCCTGAAAACTGTGTCTTAAGTCAAAACGTTGCAACTCAGAACCAATTTTCCCATAGGAAACAACGTTATAAATGGGGGATTGGTTCCTGAACCAAGGCCCGATACCCCATTTTCACTAAAAATAACCTAGAATTTTGTACTCAATCAATTATAAATGAGTAACAATAGCTACATTAATGTATGTATATTGTAAATAGCAATCATATTGATTTGGAAGGACTTCTTTGAGGAGACTTTGCTGGATGTTTTGAAGGGCTCTTGGTTGGACTTTTTGAAGGGTTCTTGGCTGGAGTCTTCCCAGGAGTTTTGGCTGCAGGTTTTTCTGGAGTCGTGTCTGTTTTCTTAAAGAAAGTGTCCAAGGAAGTTTGGACATCTGTTCTCCAGGGAGATGAGTGACGCAGCGAACTTGATCTGTCACCAAGCCACGCCAGCGAACAAGTGTTGTAAAGTTGAAACTGATGTCAGAGAGTTGAAACAGAGTGTCAATTTATAAATGTTGTAAGTGCGAAATGTTGTAACTCGAAACATTGTAACTCGAGGACTGCCTGTATCTTTGTCAAACAGGGGTTTAGGTTGTAGCTGTGTTGGTCTAAGGATATAGGCAGACAAGGTTCCTTGGGTGAATTTGATATCTTTTATTAGACCAACCCAAACAGTGAAGACAGAAATTTTCCATGCTGAGTGTCTACAATAGGTTGATTTTTAAGAAAAGTGGTCTCAACATTTCTGAAAAACAAGCTGCTTTGCTCATGTTAAGAAAAAAATACTTTTGAGACTGTTTTAGTAGAAGATCTAGCACGTTCTTGGTTTGGAGCAAGGATGCGGGATGGTGAGGTTTTCCCTGGTAGCAAAGGACCTTGTTGCACATTACACTGAACTGGACACATGTTGATTGGTTTACTGCTAGTTTGCAGTCACACCTTCAATTTGAGCAGCACATCTGTGGGGAATGGCTGGCTTATGCTGAACAGGAGCTGGTTAAGAGATAATCCTGCCCTGGAGTGGCATAACTTTGAGCAGCTTAATGAGTGCTTTAAGCCATTTAAAGGTGCTAATGTGCAGACAGTCCAAGGGCTAACAGTTCTAGGACCTTCCCCAAATTAATGTTTAACAAGGCGCTAATATGTGTCTTTTGCTGTTTCCATAAAAAACTACCCAACTTGAAAGCTCTTAAACATGCTTGGTATAATTCTGTTACAGTTTGTCAGCTAAAATCTCCAAAGGGACTACCTGGGCACACTTAATCCTCCGGCTGGAAGAGCCCTAGCTTTCCTTGAAATCGTTCCTCCCAGAGACATGGGCTGTTAATAGGCACCACATGCAAAAGCTTGGAACTGGTTTCTCCTATGTCTTCAGTGTTTCTCTGCTGACACCGAAGCACTGTAGAGGAGGAAACAGTCTCACCTGAATGCAGAGGAAATGAGATCAGAGTGATATGGAGTGGGGAAGAGGAAGTGGTTTGGGACCAGGAGCTGGAGTGAGGTTATTATTTGGAGAAATCCAAAGTCTGTAAAGCCCTCCAGTAACTTTTCAGCAGAGTAACCAAGTTAAAGGTAGTTCTGCTACAAATGGCGCGCAATCATCTGAGTAGTCAGTGTACAATATCAAGGGCTCTGTAGAGAGAGGGTTGCCTATGGGCTTTCACTGGTTTGCTTTGTTCTCTTGAAAAAGGCGAGAAGTGGTGAAAAAAAACTCCATACACCTGGTCTGGAGAGGCCCTTTCCTAAACAGCTGGGGCTTTGCTGGAACGTAACCCCACCCCCTGCAGGGCCTTGTCATTATGCTGGGATCTCCTGTTCAGCCAGTCTCAGGAAGCAGCTGCTAATAGCTGTCCATTTACTCTTCAGTGCTAGGGACAGAAGTTACACATAAACCAGTTTAAGTGATCAGAAACTGGTTTAAACCTGTAGCAGAACAGAAGTTCGGTGCGCATAAACCTGTTTCAAAATGTCTGAAATCAGTTTAAGATAAACCTGGTTGAATGTAGTATCAAACTTAACTGATTTAGGTCAAACTGGTTTATGACACTTCTGTCCCAGACCCACAGGATTCTGGGCCTGGCCTCCCTCTCTTCCATAAGAACTATTTCTGCTGCCAATGCCTGTCATGCCCATGCAGCAGAGTGAACCCCTTGCCTGTCCCCTCCTCCTGACAAAAATGCTGCAGCACTTATTTCTCATCCAAGTGCAAGGCACACATTATCCCTCTTCTGTGGCTGCTCCTCAGCTTTCAGCAAGTGGCAGAGTGAGACACCTCTTCAGGCTCCAGCAGATCTTAAGATTAAGGGGGAGCAAAGAAACAAGATCTCCTGGCCGGGGGGAGTGGGGGGAGGGAAGGAAGAAAGGACATTTAGCCAGCGGGCAACTTAAAGGCAACTTACCACCATCAAAATATACATATTCAAGAGCCAACAATGAAGAGTCTGACTGTCCATTCATGGTGGATACAGGTTCCTTTAGGAGTGGCTTTTCTGGGGGTTTAATTGCTACATGACTGCCAGGCTTTTCAACAGCAATAAACCTAGCTGTGTGCAGAGCCCAACTCTAACAATGAGAAGAGATTTGCTTTTTGAAGAAACTTGACAAAGGCTTGCCTGTGGAACTCCAGACTAACCCAGCTGTTCCTCCTGCTCTGTGTCATGTGCTCCTGTTCAAGAGTAGACAGACCTTTCACCAGCAGCTTTTCCTTAAATCCCCAGCCAAGAGGAAGAATGCACCAAGTGGAAAAGGAAAAACATGGGTCTTGCCTTGCAAACAGCATGGATGGCCTGTTTGTCCTAGCTGCCTGTAGATATGCAGCCTCTGGTCATGGTAGGGGAGATTCTCCTGGCTCTGTGAATGCTTTAGCTTTTGTTCTGCCGTGTACCAGCTCCTGTTCTTGTCTATGCTTTCACCTTCTGCCATGGAGGCATTTCTATGCTCTGCGCCAGAGCAGTGCCTTGCTTGTTGAATGCATTCCTACCCCCACCCTTTCCCCTATTCTGCAGATGCATAAAGGAAATGAGTCTATATCAGCTCAGCATTTCCTAATATCAACTGCCCTCCCCCAGGCATCTCCATTTCCCAAGGGGGCGCTTCTCTCTGGGGGGGTAAAAGGCTCTTTTGATACACAATGCCATGAGAGAGAAGCTCAAGGGTGGCAAGGGTAGCACAGCTAAAGGACAAGTCAGAGCTCAGCCCATTTCCTCACACTACAGACAGGCAATTTGCCCCCAAAGTCTTAATTTATCCACAGTTCGGGTACCAATGATTCCACAGCTGGAACAAGGCTAGTGTGTAAAGCTGTCTGTCTTTTATATCATCTGTGTTTTATTCTAGACAGGGGGTAATTCTGAGGGATGGCAGAGGGATAAAACCTTCTTCAAAAAATATCTGGGGTCAAATCCTGGCAAAAGGGGGTTCTGTTCCCTCCCTCACTTCCCACAAGCACCCAAGCCTTGATGGCATGTATGTGCAACACACTTCAGAGTAATTTTTACTTTTCCACTGAAGGGCAATGGATATTGGGTGCAGGTGTTGGAGTACCTGCCAGCTGGTAGCTGGTCCTCTTATTCTTGCCTTAAACACCAACGTCAGAACGAGATCTAAATATTTCAGCATTTCCAAAAACCAGTAGGTGAGAAATATTCTTTTGGATAAGATTCAATTACAGTCTTAATACTCTAACTCATTTTAATTACCATGACTGAGCAGCTCAATGGCACAATGGACTGGAGTGTTCAGCTGTTAGCTGAAAGGCTGATAGCTGAAGCCAATCAGTAATACAGAAACTTCCTCTCTCTCTCTCTCTCTCTCTCTCTCTCAGTGAACTTTTTCAGGCTGGGTCTGTACAATATATAAGAAAATTGCCCGATGTATGCTATTTACCTAATCCTTATGGGTATCAATACAAAATCTGTCCACACGCATCACCAACAAACTTCTATAAACTCATGCTGACTGAGCACTATCTTAGTAATTTTCAGATGTGGTATATGAATAAGAGAAGCACTTCAGACTGAGCGTAAGAACAGACCACAAGCATATATAGAGTATATTCAACATTATAAATAAATAAATAAATAAATAAATAAAAATATTGCTGGTTGAATGTTTTCAATTTTGTGCAGGAAAAAAAGACAAGATAAGCAAAAATCTTTTTTTCAGTTTGTTTTTGTCAAAACAAAACCTAAAGTATTTTACATATGTATATTATTTTGTTCCATCACATCTTCAATGAAAATACATTTCCATGTTGATACCCATTATCACTTTTTTCCCTCTAAAGAAAGAAAATTTCCAACCAAGTGTAAGGTTGTAAAAACCTGCTTCGGTAAGCATGCCAGAAAAAAATACCTCTCAAATGTTTAAGTACCATAAGGTTGATTACTAATATGCTGTTTTCATAATAAGAGCCTGGGTGCAGGGCTTCTTATTTTCTCAGAACCATATCTGCACATGTGTTATATCAATTAAAGATGGCCTAAACATAGCTATATATTTTCTAGCATTTGAAGTTAGGTTTGGGTTAGGTACAGCAAGATATCTAATAGTCCATGTCCTGTACTGCTTTACTCAGCAACACTCATTACACCACAGGAATAAATGCAGTTGTGTATGTGTATAGTACAATGTGGTTAGCTTGTAAGACTACCTGCAGTGTACATTTTATTATATATAAAGATGCAGAATATCCAATACACTCTACCCTAAACTCTGGCCCTAGAGCTAAAGAAATCTTTTAAGCATCCTCTTACCCTAATTTTCTTCACATCTTTCTCCCTACCCCAGCATTTCTGCACATGCCTGGATTATGTCACATCTTCATGCCTCAGGAATGGGGTAGTGGAGGGCTGCTCTCTGTACTGAAAAGTTAAAGGCGATGATGGTTTTTTTTCCAAAGGAGAAATGCTGGAGGACAGAACATGTAGCCTTTAGGTACTCCTGATGTTGACTTCCTTGCTTGCTGATGGCTTTGTCTGCTCTGTTAAATGTATGGCATCCTTAGCTGTCAGACATGAAAAGTTCTTTGCATTAATTCCCTAAATTAAGGGAAAAGATCAGACACAGCACTAGAAACTTTCACAATGAACACGATCTTCCAGAAAGTGTTCAACTGCCATAAAGTAGCACTTTTTCAAAAGTCTGGCTGTTCCTGAGGCTGGCTGCTGCTTTAACTCCTTCCGTTTCTCTGAAAATGTCACACTTATGGGGGAAAGCAAGGAGTGGAGGAAGGAGAGACACCAAGCTCAAAAAACCTAACAAGTGCACTTCAGCTGCTGCTTCCCATCTACCACACCTCTGTAAACTTAAGGCCGGGGACATAATGGGGAAGTTCCTGGTTCTAATGACTGTATTTGGGAAGTATGGTGGTGGGAATGGAGGGAGGTAGCATTGCCAGGTTGTGCTAACTTTACCTCCATTGAAAAAAAACCTTTATCCTTGACTCTGTATTTTCTTTGAGAAGGAAGGATTTACTTCCTTGACACTGAGATAACAAGTCCTTACAATGATAGCCATCACTTTGAGTCTCATGTTGTAGTTCAACTGAGGTCTCTGTCTTGACAAGGCTGTATCAGAACCAGCTGCGTTCCGAATCTACGTACCTAATGGGTCTTTTAAGAGCCAGCACCTCATCAGAAAGAAAGAGCTCTGAATTACATACAACCCAGATAAATTTAGAAATGATACAACAAGTGAGACAAGAGCCCTAGCCTGGATCATTTCCAGACATCCTAACCAATCTTCCTGTGGTAAAGTAATAAGAGAACTATAGCAGCCCATGGGTGGGTGGAATGTCATTTGAGGGACATGGATGCTATGGTAAGATTATTCCTCCAACAAGGATGTATCATAGTCATTCTTATAAAATTAAATACAGGAACCACCCTGACCTGAGGTACAATGCCTCGAACATAGCGGAATCTTAGAAATTCAGTTTTCTTCTTCCCCAAATCAGCCAGAATGGACAAATGATGCAAAACGCTGGTAGCCTGCTCAAGCTCTTGGAGAGCTATGAGGGAGTCAGGGGACGCATCTTCATGAGACATTTACTGTGCAATCACAGTCAGGGTGTCCAGACTGTGGAATAAGCTCCCCCCAGAGGTGGTGCAGTCACCTACCCTGGAGGTTTTCAAGAGGAGACTGGACAGTCATCTTGCTGGGGTTACTTGACCAAGCAGTTGTCTTCTGGCCTAGAGCGGAGGGGTTGGACCTCATGATCTGCAAGGTCCCTTCCAGCCCCTAACAATCTATAAATTTATGAATCTATGACTCATTAACTGTGCAGTAAATGTCTCAGCGTCTACATGTGCACCCCTTTTAGGGAGCATGTGTAGATGCCAAGCTGGTTGGCTGGGGCGCGAGGGTGATTCAGTGCACGGCCCTCCACAGCACCCTGAGCCCAGTCGGAGCAGCCCCAAGCTGGCAGCCTGATCCCTCCACTCCACCCCAAGCTCCCTGTCCCTTGGGACTGCTGCAATCTGGCTCAATGTACTGCGGTCCAGGTGCACGTGTAAACCGTGTGCCTGGGAGCTTCCCAGGAGCAATATACAGCAGAGCAATAAGCTGCACAGTTTATTACTGCGCATTAGTGGCACATGTAGAAGCATCCAGCATGTTCACTAAGTAGCCCTTGACAGCTCACAAGAAGGAAAGTGAAGTGTTGTAAGGCTTGCTGCGGTGCTATCCAAGTAGCCCTGAGACAGGCAGCCCTCTGACAACCATGTTCCTTATCTCCTTGCTCTCATTCCCTGCACATCAGAGAACAATGCCAGGCAAAGCTCCTTCCTTCTTGCCACTTTACTAAGCAGCTAACAAAGCTCTTACACCTCCTACACTTCTTACCCAGCTAGGAAAGCTCTACAACTCCTACATCCCTACACTATCTGCTCCAACCTGTTAGGGTTTGGGATTGTCTACCTCATACACATTATTCAACTCGCCCCCACAATACCTTTAGGAGGCCAGGGGGTATTATCACCCTTCCTTTGCAGAGGAGAAACTGAGGCAGAGACACTGAAGACACCTCCAAAAGTTGTTTCCAACATCCTATGAAAAGCTGGTGGCAGGACCACATATATGACTCTTTCCATGGGCTGCATTGCCCTGCCTGAATTATAAGCACATCGTTTTTGAGAGCAAGGGAGCTGGCAGGGAGAGAAAAAAGGCAGGGGTGCCTGGTGCCTCCTGTGGCCGGGGGGGGGGCACAGTTTGTGGGTGGGCCTGGGAATGGGCCAAAAGCCCCATACCCACACCTATACTACTGTACCGTGGCTTAGTGCCCCGCCCCCCAACACACCACCAACCCGTGTGGCAAAAAAATTGCCCTGTCCTGAGTGGTGCTGAGTCAGGAGCCAATCTCAGGGGGGGCACATTCTGCCCCAGGTCCCCCTACCAGTTGGCTGTGAAGAAAGGGCACATATTTTTTCTCTTGTACTACACAAGATTGGATGGCATGCAACTATTTTGGCTAGGCAATTCTTTGCATGTTGTATCAGGCTTTGTAGAAATGGAGAAAAAAAAACTTTAACCCACAGTTAAGCGTGTGATGGTGCCACCTTTCAGAAAGAGCAAGTCAAAACCATGCAAGTAAGAACTGGTTTTGCTAGATGACAGCCCTGTGTTCTGTTACTGGTTTTTGTCAGAGTAAGTGACCTCATGACACTTGTCATATCAACTTTCACGCTAACTGGATTTTTTGGGGGAGAAGATTCTCTGATACGAGGCAGAATTTGATTTGGAATAAACTGAGCAGCAGCTTTAACCAAATGGAAATTCCACTGAGGGGAACACTGAGGAAAGCCTTTATGGGTTAGCATCAGCTTCTGGGCATTGGCTTTTCAAGATTCAAACCCACAAGAGCTAACATGCTGGGCTGGAGGATTATGCAGTTCCTTCCAAACAGCACCAGAACACTGGGAATGATAATCTGGAGGGAGAAGGTGTTGGAGTGAAGCGTGATCTCTTGGGCACAGTGGTAGTCTTAGAAGGGATAGCCAAACACACACATATGCAACATCCCTTCCAACATGAAGTATGCCTGAGAGTTTGGTCTGCCAAGTTAGAAATGCAGGGACCTTGTGCAACTGTTCAGCTTACAACCTTAAAAGTGAGAGGGGTTAACACTTACCTTCTTTTCAGAGCTAGGAAATGAGGTCTCAGGCATTAATAGATGTCTTGAAATGCCAGTGAATAGCACTAGCATTTTGTGAATGAAGTGGGCCTAAAATTTCTGAGCTCTTGGCTCATAGCCCAGTGCATTTCCTCATAAGCTAACAGGTGCTTTATGGCAGAGTGCTCGCTGCCTGTCTAACATGCTGGTGATCTGATACTTCGACATTCCACTCTGTAGTTCCAAAAATTAGGTCTAATAACTTTCTACATTTCACATGTCTGACCATCTGTTGGGTGCCATGCACTACAGCTCATGGAGGGCATTTGAGAGAGATCAGTTGCATGGACCTCACATCCTCTGTGTTACTGGTTTGGGTATTTGAAAAGAAGCATTTGTTTCAAAATACTTTTTTTTTTTTTTTTTTAAAGAGCCCCTTGTTTGGAGGAGGGGAGGGCTTGTACATCTTGGGAATCCTTGACCTCTAAACGGGTATCAGTTATTCCATACCAACCACAGAACAAACATGACAATTTTCAAATCAATCTCACTGCATGCAAGAAAACCACTTAAAAAAAATTTCAAGGCAGTGGGTTCAAAGTTAGAAAACACCATAAAAATCCATGCTGTTCATCTAATGTTAAGACATCCCTCTTGTTCAGAAGTGTTATGATACATGATTGCATGCTATTTGTTTTCCATGGGACCCCTACCTTATTCATTGTCTGGTATGGATGGTGTTAATTAAATGGGTAGGTACTCAATGTTGCTTTTTATCCTTATTGGTCAAAGTATGTTCCAGAGCCTCTACTACACACCATCTCTAAGCATTTTTCTATAGCCTTCTCACAAACGTTAACTTTCCTAATACTGCATCAAGAAGAAGTGCTATTATTATTGCCATTCTACATATGGGGAAACTGATAGAGTGATGAGGATCAAAATGATCACAATGGTCCAAAAGACCACACTCATCAAAAGCTTTCAATAATTTTTGGTGCCTTATTTGAAACACTTGTAAGCCATGATTTTTCAGTTCTTAGTATTTTTATAGTACATTATTTGTTCAAAGAACAGCTCCAATTGACATCAGCTGCAGCTTTGAATGCTCAGCAATTTTGTAACTCTAGCACTACATGTCTCAAGTAAAACTGGTCAGATAACCAACCTCCATTCTGCTGCAAATTTCCACATTTTGAAATTTGTTTTTGTTTCCAGTTTATACAAAAAAAAGTCAAAATTCCCCATGGAATAAACATTTGGGAGGGAGGAGGGGGGGAAATATTCTGGAATATCTAAACATTTTTCCCATCACACTTAAACACTGTAATAGAGAATGGTTATATATCACACATATCAAACATATATGCTATGTTAACACTGTTTGTATATAAATAAAACTTGAAGTTAACTGAGTCCAAGTGATCAAGTCAAAACAAACAAGAAAATTGATAGGATTTGTCTCTCCTTTTTGCACTTCTGAAAAATGACACTTTCCCATGAAAGAGTTTGATTGAATCAAATTTGCTTTTTCTTTGATAGAAAACCACACCCTCCATTTTTTTACCATCTAAAACCAGGTGCCCAGTAATGAAGGAGTGAACAATTTGTGGGCCCTAGTGAAAAGTTTGGGGAAAATCTTTGCAGTGGCAGGAAAGGGTCCTGGTCCTCCAGTTTAGCATTCAATTGTCTTAGCACTGAGACACCCTCACCACCTTGAGTTAATGCCTCACTGAATATAGGCAACAGCCTCCTTTGCTACACAGCTCTGATTCATCAGCAGAAGGTACAGTCCATACCATGCAAATAATGATGCAAGTTTCTGTGAAAGAAGGATCTCCTACCCCAGCTCCCATCTCTCCCTACCTCCTAACATACTTTGTTCCTCCGTCCCTGGCTACCCAAGATACTCACTCTTCTGCATTCCCATCTGCCCACTCCTTCCCTCTCTATTGCATTGTTCCAGTTAGCCCTAGGCAGAGGCCATTGCAGAAAAAACCCTACTCAACTTCTGCCACCCTAAGATGGAGCTGCACAAAGTTGCCTTGAAAATCATGAGATTATAAATGTAACCCTTCTGCTGGGCACCGGTCGGCAGCAAGAAGGGCCGGGTTCACATTTCAGGGTACCCCATAAATTATGCCTGTGGCTCAAGCCCCCACCCAGAAATCTGGGAACACTAAATTTGCTGGGGTGTCTCACATAAACAAAACCCCATCCTCACAAGCAGTCTAAATACACAAAAAAATTATAAAAAAAAAAAAAGTAAAAAAAAAAAAAAAAAAAGAAAACACTAAATGTAATTTGAAACACTATTATCTGCAAGGCAAAGTCTATAGGTGGCACCCTCTTGGGGAGGCTTCACCCATGCCCAGGCAATCTGGGACCTGGGGCTCCCCAAAGGGTAGTTCTGGGGGCCTGCACCACTATACCTGCCCTTCAGCAATGGGCTGGAGAGGGGGGCCCATACCAGAGAGTCCTATGAGCTGCTCCTTGGCTTCACTGCATCACAGGGAGTTTCTCAAGAGCATGTGTCCTTCTATGTTGCAAAGGGCTCCTTTGTTCCTGGGAGAAGTGGCAGAGCGCTGACCTCCACTTCCGCATGCTGGCTTTCAGGGATTTGTGGTTGAGTGCCGGGTAAGCCTTTGGGCCCCCCACAACTAGAGGCTTGACAGGACTGTGCCATGAGGGACGAAATTCCCCAGGTTCAAACACTCGATTGATATTACCTGATTCTCGCCTGCCAAGACTTGATGTTGACTGCTTTTTTTTCTATAACTGGGAGGTGGTCTGTCTCCAGAGTGTTTGTCCAGAGGTTCTTCTTCGCGGGCCTTTTACCTCCCCTTCACTCCATCGATACAGCAGTCAGATAGAAGAAGGTGTACAGACAGTGTGGGCACACCCCAACATCCACTGGCACTCCTGTGCATATCGGGCAGAAGGCCAGGGCTAATGGGACTCAGCACCGCCAAACATGGGGCAGCAGGTAGGGCCACAAGTTAGCCCAGCCACAGGTTCTGAGCAGTTGCAGCAGGAGGGAAGGGGCGTACACACAGCCAGGATCGCAGCCCGGTGCATGGATGACTGGTTGCCCAGCATGGCAAGCAGGTACCAGTCTACTCTGCGAAGAGGAAGGGGCTGGGATGGGGGAAGATTGAGGCCCCCATGGTGAGGGAGGAGGAGGAAGCAGGGTACAGGCAGGGGCAGGGACTGGGGTGAAAGGGCCCTGGCCGGGCTGGCTGGTGGGACAACTGGAGCTCGAGCAGCTCATCCAGAGGCGCAGGGGGGGCATGTGCCCTCCCCCCCACTCCCGATCTGCATGCAGGGTGGAGGTGGCTGCAGCTGTACACTGCACTTTGCACCCAGTTGCAGCTGCCCCGGAAGCAGCATGACACCATATGCCTGCCACTGCTGAGCTGAGCAGTATCCCCTGCTTGCCTCGCAGTGGGGTCCAGAGGCAGTGGCAGCTGCAGCTGGGCACAAAGTGCAGCAGCAACCACCTCCACCTCACATGCAGATTGGGAGGCATGTGCCCCCTGAGTCTCCACCAGGGTGTGCACAGTGGCGGGCATTTCCATGCCCCTTCCCCCCACCCCTTCCCCCACAGACTTCCCCCTTCCCCCACTTACTTCTGCTTTCTCTGGCCCATTAGGGATTTTACATATTTCACACTAATACAAGGCCCCAGCTTTCCATGTGCTGAGCACATGGCCAGAACAACAGGCGCCATCTTGTCCACATAGAAACACCACACACAAAAACACAATACACAACAACCAAAAGCACACACACTGTCATACACAACTCAAGTGTATGTGGGTGTTACATAAATAAGTGTTGAAGGGTGGGAGTGTTTGCTTAATAGCTTCTAAGACCTTAGGGTGCAGCTGGGTCACTCTCCCAAGGTTTTCCTTGCAACTCAGCGGGCTAGAAAATCATCTTCCATTTACAACAGGGATGTCAAAGATATGGTCTGTAGAGCCCTGTTATCTGGTCTGTAGAGCCCTGGTATCTGGTCGGCAGTGCTGCCTGTCTGAACACTGTATGCGCACCAGCCCTGGCCCCATGTGCTACACACAGTACAAGGTGCTGGTCTGGCATATGTTGCACACAGCATGCAGGGCTACAGCTGGTATGCGCTCTGCATGTGGCTGGCACATGCTACATGCAGCACACAGGGCTGGAGTCACCATGTGTCCTGCATACTGTGCATAGGGCCAGTCCAGGGTGCATGTGGCATGTGGGGCCAGTCTAGGGCATGTGCTGCAGGTGTTCCCCAAGCCAGACTGGCCCTGTGTGCTGGATCCGGTGCACAGGGCCAGCTGATGGGGCCAATCTAGCCTGTAGACCAGCCCCATGCTTATCATCTGACCCACAGGGCTTGCTGAGTTTGAAGCCCCTGGTTTAAAATGAAAGCAGAAGTTCATTTTTCTCCAGCAGCTAGAGTTTTAAGTAAAAACACCAAATATCCTGAGCCGCACAAGAAATACAAGAAAAAGAAGCAACACTGGAATGAGGCACGCTTAGTACAGACAGAACCTGTGGAGAATTTCAGCAGCCAGTTCTCAGAAGTCTCTGCTAAGCATCAATGACAGAAGATTTTCAAAGGCTTATAATTTGGCCAGTCTGTGTGGATTTTCACAGACATGGCAAAGGGCACATCCCTGAAACCACGGCATGGTTTCAAATCCTTGCTCCAATGCAAAGAAGCACTCACATTTCCCAAGGAAACAGTGGCAAGATCTGAGCAAAGCAACCTGCATTTCTGTAACCTCTGGACATTGTTTATTTAAAACTTTTGGAAAGATCAGCCTGAAGCTAATGCTCAGCAGGCATGAGTTCAGACCAAATGGATAATGTTTGATTGAGATACAAGGGAGTGAAAACTGAATCATACAATAGAAAGCATGAAGAAACTTTATCTAAAGAGGAGGCTGCCAGTACTGCCTACACCATGCCTACTTACATCTCTCTCTCTGTGGGCCAAGTTCTCCTGTATTAGCTCAGGTGACAGCAACATTTACACCATGGTAAAACACATCCCCCTACACATATCTGCCCCAGTGAGCACCATTCATGTGTGTAACTGTGTCACAGATAAAGAAGGTGGGGTGATATCCCAATACTTGCTCACACTGCTGCCATCACTGCCATGGAAGTGGGCACACTTGTGGATGGGGCCAGAAGGGGTCGGAGCTGGTCTGTACTGGCTGTACCGTGCAGTCTGCTGGCCTATTTTATCTGCTTCTATTCTGGGCTCCGAGCTCAGGGAATCTCTCTCTTCCTCTCAGCTGACAGAGCAGCAGCACAATCCCAGGCTCCCTCGTCTCATTCTGACAGTGATCACTGAAGCTGTGACTTGCCTCCCTAGATGCTCTGTGGGAGAGGCCCAGGCAGCAGAGAGCAGGAGAGGGTTTAGAGAGGTGGTTTCAGAAGAGGTAATTGTTAAAACAGAAGAAAAGGGGGAAAAAGGGAGGAAAGCAGGCATGGAGCCCAAAGGAAGGACAGGATATCCAGGTCGCCCCATGAGGCACCATGGTGCAAGGTTTAGAGTGATGGGTAGCAGGATGCCTAGGCTTCATTGTTGACTGACAAACTGGATGACAGTAGACAAGTCACTCCCCCTTGCCTTTCCCTTCTGTAAAAGGGGGGTAATTCTGCTCCACATCATGTGCGCGGCTGTGGCTATCCCCCTCCAGCTTGCAATAGAGAGTCACGCAATCAAGCCCAACACGTATGTTCCACATGTGCAGTACACCCAAAAATGGAGGTAAGGGGAGGGACAGGCAGGCACCAAAAACATACAACATGAGGAGTGCTTACTGGCACATGCCCCTTACTGCACACAGACAACTCCCCTACATCCATCCCAGGATACTGTGCCTCACTACAATGCTCCTAGCACAGTCTGGAGTCCAGGCATGTCCTTTGTATGTGGCTGAAATCACCGTTGTGTGTGGAGTGCTTTGAGAGGCTCACGATGATGGAAATAAGAAGCTGTGTTTGTGCACCGCAGGTATGCCCTGAGGGACAAGCATATACATGCTACCTTGTTTGCTCACACTGCACCCACCCTGTGTGCACAAACCTCCTTCTTCCTCTGCATTATCCCTTTCAGAGGCATCCTGCAGTCCCTGCTCTGCTCCCCAAACAATCCCCAATGCCCTGTGTCCCCAACAGCATGCATCCCATGTCCATTCATAGCCAACCCTTCCCACCACCCTCCGAGCCTGCATCATTTGTCATGCACCCATCCATCTGCCCTTCTCTATGCCCCTTCCTCAGTGCAATCCGTAAGTGCTTCCTTTTCAGATCCTGCAACTCTCTCATGCACATGCACATGCAGAGCCCCTTCTGCCTATTAAGCACATCCACGCTGTAAAACCTCACAATTAAAACTAATCCTTATCCCACAAATAAGCTGAAAACTAAAGCAGAGAGTCTTAAAATGTTTCCTGTTTAATGAGGAGCTTTGCCGTGGCTCTCCCCAGTCCCTCATTTCCTCTCTCTCTCCTTCACAAGAGATAAAAACAGCAGCTTCTCCCCACTAGCTTCTTACTGTAAATACTGATGTATTAGGGCAATTTGTGTGCTGATTCAGGCCCTGATTCTGCCACATTTTGCTCTCATAGAGTAGTGCCTGATCTCACCCATTCCCTTCACAAAAAGATATGGATTTCAGGGGGAAGAGTGATAGACATCGACACACATTTTCCTGCACCCCACTCACCCTCTACATACACTTTCTTCTTCACTCCTCCGAGCCATGCCTTTCAAGCGATAAAACACAGGCATGTGCCCCCATCTCCTGTTTATACACATATGTGCCGCAGAACACTTCACCTGCACTATGCTTCCTCAGCCTCACAAACACGAGTGTGCATGTCTTGCTCACTCTTGACTATACCCAATCCTGTCCCTGAGCAACAAATGCCTGGCCTCTACTCATTATATGTTCAAGTAACATGGTGGTAGGCAGCAGTACAAAACGGCAGATATATCCTTTACAAATACACTCGCACGCAACCTATCACCATCCTGCCCTGCAAGCACACACATCTCCCCCACTCCTTCATGTACATGTATATTCAAACCTTGGCTGGCCAAGTCCCCATCCGCCCTCCCTTACAGGCTCACATTCATCCCTCACATGGTAGGCTGCACTTGAGCTTGTCTGAACGCTGCTGTGATTGACAGCTGGCTAGTACCACCAGCTGCCCTGTCCTTTTCCCTGCAGTGCTTCAGCGAGGAACAGAAGCCCTGACTACAGCCCTGGAGCAGATGTTTCTTGAAGAGGAGTCAGAAATGTCAGCAGCACTCAGTACCTCATGCATCCTGGGCAAACTAATGGGGCTTCATGATGGAGAGTGAAACCGTGAGGCTGTGAGCTTGGGAAACAGTGCCTAGGAGATCCATCGGGGATGCACTGTACCTGCCTGAGCTGAACCTACACAGCCTTTCCATCATCTTACAGCAGCAAACAGGTGGGCGAGGGGGGGGAGAAAAGCCTTTCCTCTGGCAAAAGGCAGGAGAAAATCAGGAGGACTGACCTGCACAACAGTTTCCGCACAATTTCAAATGCCATTATTTTTTTAAAGAAATAACCTTGTCTTTTCTTTTATTTAACAGGAATCCACTAAGTACCAGCCCTCACAACTCCATCTCCCTGCCTTCCTCTAACCACCCATTCTTTTCTAATAAATCACCCATTGTTTCTGTCCCTCTCCACCCCTCCGCCATAGGACCAGACAATCTAGCCCGGGAGCTGTGGGCAATTTTCAAGGGCTGCCTTAAAGAAGAGAGAGAAGAAGAAACAATCGGTTTAAACTGCAGCAAAGTAGATTTAGATCTAGTCTCAGGGGGAAAAAAAATCCTTACACTTAATAAGAACAGTAGGACAGAGGAACAAGCTGCCCTGGGAACTTGTGATATCTCCTGTGTTGGTGGTTTCCTAGAAGAGGGAATCTGTGTGGGATGTATTAGGAGCAGTGCACTCTGTGTCTGTGCAGGGGGTTGGACTAGATCAACGGGGTCAACCTTTTTAGCACAAATTAGCTTCACACCTTCCCCAAGCACCATTCTGATCATTTTCCCTTAATCAATCTGCTACTGTGTCTTGTGTTTCCAGCCTGATCTGATGGTCTGCCCCTTGCATTATCTGTCCCCTCCCCAATCTGCCATGTGCCACACAGAAAGACCACAAGAGACCACTTGGGGCACCGAGACTGCAGGTTGGCCATCCACGGACTAAATAAGTCCCAGGTCCATTCCAGCTCTGCGACTCAATAATTCTAGGGTTCAATTTTTGTCCTGAGTCGACAGGAAACCCAGCTAAACGGCTTTGCCAGTGGCCTTTGACATACTTGAATCAATTTCCAGTGGTCAGGGTCATGTGGGGATTCAAGCTAGAAATTCTTATTGTGTTCAATGCTCATCCTAATGTTCTCCTATCAGAGAGTCTTTCCTATCTGTTCCTCCACTGTTTCGTTAGTCTTGTATGTAAGTCATCAAAACATGAATGCTTTGTCCTTGGTGTGCAGAGAATTTAACACTCAGGATCGTAGCAGGATGCACACTACAGCTGGCTTGGAACACATGGGACCTGCTGAAGATTTTTCTTGTCACCTCTGATGTTTTGTTCAAAAAGCTTCTAGGGTAAAAAAGGCTTCTGGTCTGATTCAGGCTGCATATTTGTTAACAGAGTTTCATATACACTGCAGATTTTGAGCATAGTGACTTAAAAGCAGCAGACAGATAATAGCTGAATTCTTTTTTTTTATTTTCTTTTTTTTACCTTTAGATGCATTAAGGTGCACAAAAATAAGGGATTGAAGTCACATATAGAGAAGTAAACACCCAGGCTGGTTTCCCCTCCAGCAATTTAGTGCTCCATTCACTCAACCAAACCAGCTCTACCAATCTATTGCAGTCTTCATATCCTATTCCAGCGCTGAGCTGCCCACATAGCGCTGCCAGGGAAAAACCCTCACTCTTGCCCTGCAGCACCCACTACTATTCTTATACTGGTATCCTTTCCACACAGCTTCACCAAGGCAACTTAGATCTACTGCATGGCCTACCTGGGGACCCTCCCCGCCACAACTCTGTTGGTGCCCTGCCAGTTCTTTGAGCCCTTCTGGCTTCTCTTACATTACTATGGACAATTATGCCTTATTGTTTCCAGTTCTGTGCTGGTTTAGTGATGTGCATTAAAGTCCCCTCAGAACTAAGCTGTGTCCACTCCAATCACTCGTGATCTAAAAGGAAAGGGCCAGCTCAGTGTTCAAATATGAAAGGCTGGTGTACAGACACCTAATGATATTCATTGGGAGGGAGAGGTAAGGGGATCTTTAGTCACATTTGCACCTTTACATACATCAAAAGCTTGGTGTTGTTTACCACAGGTATGTGCATGGCCCATTTCTCCCCACAGAGGCAGCAGGATGTAAAGGAACAGTTTTCTGTATGGCTTCATTTGCATCTTGAACAGTGGCTGCATTCTGGTAGCTCCATGTTCTTTTGTACTAGTTATTCACAAATGTCCTCACTACAGAGTGACCAGGTTTGTGCTTCATGCCTCAAACTTTACACCATCCCTCTAGGAAGCCAGCCCCATGGGTAGCTTCCTAAGAATGGCAAGTCACCTGGCTCCCTAACTCCGAGACTACCCCTTTTGGCTCTGGTGCCTTCCTTTCATCCCTGTGGTTCCCACTAGTGATCCCAAACAAGCTTAATTCCTGAAGGGAATCTATCCAAATGCCTTCCACAGTAATTCGGGCAGCTTCTCTAAAACATATTAGCATTTATGAAATAAACTGGCATATAGCATGCACCAACTTCAGCAATATCACCCCAAACTCAGAACAGAGTTCACAGATGTAAGAATAACTTCCCAGCATACTGCATTCTCCTTGAACCTTTCTTCTTTTGCTGGTTGCCTGTATCTCCATGCCTGGTTCTCTGTTAAGTCCAGAATTGACATGTAGGCCACTCCGGGTGTCTATGCATGTGCTCTGATGCATTCTAATTATGTGTTGGAGTAGACTCAATTAATTAAGTTCTAATTATAACACTGTAGCATGGCCACAGCATCATGTGTGTAAACCTCTGTGGGTTGAAGAATGGCTGCTGGGGTGCTTTAATTAAAGTCTGTGAAATGAGCTTCAGTTAAAGTGTCCCGTGGCCATTTTTAAATGTGCAGGGACTTAATACACGTGATGCTGTGCGTAAGACCCTGACTCCATGAGCCACCCAATGACTAGGGAGACAATGGTCCAATTGCTCATGGATCCTAGTACTCATTAGCCAGAGCAAGCAGGGAGCTAACACCTGACACACCGCTCATAACAGCTTTATTCAGAATGAAGACAGCTTTGGACTAGCTCCCAAAAAACAACAAACTGGGGAGCCACAGCGAACATTAGTTCTTTTCACATTTTATACACCTTGGTCCATACATATTAACATTCATTCCACCTATGTCCCTCCTTGGGTTCCACCCATTTCAAGCTCTACCTCTGTTAACTGTTTGCTTCATTAGCATGGAAATGCCTATGCATTTCATTCATTTACATGCCTCTCTGCTAAGAGCACATGTGTAAGGCCATGAACATGGGTACTCTCAGTCACTCGCTGGGTCTTTCTTGTTCTTTGCTGATCTCAGCACCATCTCCAAGGTCTTGCTTCTGCTTTATTTCCTGAAGATAGCTGGTGGGCTACATCTTGTTCTTCTTACACATGGAATCATGTATCCTACACACTATTCCATTGTTAAAGAAATGACTTGCCTAAGCATTTGCAGGGTTAGCTTAATACGTCATTCTGCCTTGGGACCAGCAGCTTTGCTAAGACACAGATTAAAAGCCTTGTTCCAGCTGCAGATCCAATGCTCCCCAAAAATCCACATTATTGCCACCTTAACACTGTGGTGTTTTAATTAGAGCAGCTCTCCAGGAATCATTCCAATTAAAATACCCCCACACCTGAGTGAGCATGTGAGTGAGACACACTTTACCTCACACCTTTCTCTCCTAGTTTCAGTTGCTCCATTGTTTCTTATGTCTAGTCCCTGATAGCAGTTTTTCCACCTAAAACAACTCCATTG
>NW_005841947.1:3123598-3129344 GCF_000455745.1 Alligator sinensis
CATTGAGGATAGTGACACACAAGACAGGACAAACTGAGTCACAGGCATTGCTCATGCATACACTGCAATAGTTTCCACACCCTTCCATTCACAAATTGTGTTTTCTTTGCCCAATTGTATAAAGAAGAGTCGCTCTCAGTATAGGTAAGGGAGGACAGGGGGGAACTGCAAGAGAATAAGAATATAGCTTATGCACTACACCTCACTCTTGCAGAATGCTTCAGGTCACCCCCTCAGAGATGGGAAACAATATCAGGTAGCACAGGAGGCTGCCAACCCCCATGACCAAACAATAACCACCTCTCTCCATTCTGCTTCCCTGCTCCCAATGCAATGTGCCCCTCCCAGCTGAAATGCATTCAGTAAGACATCAACAACTAGCAAATCCATCCACAGAATCACAGAACAGAAAGAAAAGCTAAAATCCACCAAATAGTTTAAATGCACAGAAACATTCAGCCAGGTCTATTTCCACCCTTGTCCATCCCCAGGGCATATCCTATATTAGACGGGTGAGGCTAGAGAAGGCACTGTGTGTACATGGGTACGGCCAAGTGAATACAGGGGAGTTGGGAGAGCCATAAGGAGAAGACAGGCTGCTGTGTGGGCAGGTGAGACCGTGGTGTTACCAGGAGTGCTGAGAACTGGCAGAGTACAGCACAGTGAGGCTGATAAGAAATGAACTGGTAGTACTAAGATAGGAGAATCAGGAGTGTCAGAACAGAAGAGGGGAAAGGCTGGGCAATGGCAGCACACTGCAGACACGTTTTGCTTTACTAAGAGCATTACACAGCCTGAACTCTAGTGAGGTCCAGTTTGCATGGAGCTGAGCAAGCGTGTTCCACTGATCCTGGAGTCCCCCTTTTTGGACAGGGCCAGTATTTTCAGACCTCCTTCCCCTCACTTCCATCCTCAACAATCAGGCAGCACTCCCTAGTAAATATACAACTGAAGAGCTGCTCCTCCACTTCCGCTTCTCTTCACCAAGGCTTTGTGGCTGGTGGACCCCGGGGACAGAACTGTGGAAAAACAGGGCTGGGACTAGAGTCTTTCCCTCCATCCCTCAGTTTCTCTTACTGGCCCTCTCCTCACTCTAGTTTGCAGAGAGCAAAGGGGCATTTGGTCATAGCCCATGAGAACAGGGGGAAAAGGGAGGGATGGCTTTTCCCTGTCATCTCCCAATCACACAGCAGTTAGCGGCCACAGGCTGCTCTGTGACAGAAAGGCCTGGACTAAGAGATCGATACCAGGGGAAAGGGGTTGGTGGCTGGTTTGGCTTGCATGTACTGTGATCAATATTTACTGGAGCAATAATGTAGTTAAGAAACTGCAGCCCTGGCATGATGGAGGAGCTGGGGAAAGGAAAATGGCATTTAAAGTCTTTGGAGGGAGATGACAGCCAGTTAACAACTACTTAGGGACTGTCAGATTTCTTTCTTCATTTATTCTGACTGATTGTGGCACAGTGGTTAAAAGAGAACCATAAGGCAGGAAAGGTGGGGCCTCTGCCTTGGTCTAGGAGGTGCATGGGTTTGGATTTTATGGTGGGGATTGCAGTCTCCAGACTCCTCAGTTATTGACATGGCTTTGAAAAGGAGAGTTAGACTTGAGGACTGGAACTCAGGGTGTCTTTGTTTTATTTCCAGCATGGGTCTCAACTGTGACACCTTGGACACCCATTGCCCCTCTGTCCATCGCTTTCTCCATGTGAAAACAGGAGGGAGCAGCACTTCTCTGGGTTGCACGAAGGAAAGTCCTGAACGACAGTACACACTGACAAAGCATTCTGCTTTTCTTGGGCGTAGCACCAAGCATGATTAAACATGGCAAAGGCAAAGACAGGCACAAAAAAGAACCTCAGAGTCAACCCCCCACCTGGACTCTGTGGAACCGTGAATCCAGCCTCAAGTCCACCCCAGGTACTGTCCCCTTCCTTCCTGCCATGGGGCTCACTGCATGGGATCCTTCCTGGTTCATCTGCTGGGAACTCTGTGATTATGCTTTTCTCTATTTCCCCTTAGTCCTCTCTCATCCCTTGCCCCATCCCCTCCCCACTTCTGCAGTTGGCACTCCTGTTTCCAAGTTCCAGGATGGCAAATGAAGGGTCTAGAGAATTTGGTGTGGGTCTAACAGATTGTCCTGATGCTGCTGCCTTCTGGGCTTACAACAGAGTAAAACCACCTCAGATCCTATATCCTTGGAGGTGGATGTGGTGTACATGTTAGGCTGTTTTATTCCATGTTACAGGAAGAATAGGTTTGGGAGAAGAGCAGTCAAGACACATACCAGCAAGTGGGAGGCAGAAGTAGGAAAGAAAGATCACAGGGGGGTACAGCCTGGGTGAGAGAGGTGACAGGGACAACAGGTGGAGCTCTCAAGCCAGATCCCCTATGCTCCCCAGCACTCTCTCTCTCTCTGCATTGGAAGTCAGATCGAAGCACAGTGGGAAAGAGCTGCTTCAGAGCACAGTAAAAAGAAGTGGTGTGCAATCCCCAGCTTCCTGAACACCCCGGCATGTTTCATCCCCGTGTAGCTATGTAGCTACTGTGCAAGTGAAGCCAAATCACTTGAGCAGAGCAGCTCTCTTCCCTGGCTGGGAGCTGTGGCCGCTTTGAGCCAGGTCTAGGGCTAGAGGGCAGCAAAGTTGCATACAGCTCTGACACTTCCCAGCCACAGGGATGCCTCTGCCACACAGTTTCCATCCCCTTCAGAAACTAGGTCAGTTCAACCGTGGGGGGATGGAAGCATGTGTCACCTAACCCCAGGCCATGAGCTAGACCCCCCGACAAAGGAGCCACGTGAAGCACTTCACTACCTCAGCTCAGGGACTCAGGGGACACCATCCAAAACAGCATTTCACCTTGGCTCCTTCCACTCCTCATCCTAGGACCTCCTCACTCTTTATCCTTTCCCATTTATTTTTTCTTCCTTCCTATGTTCCACTCACTTCATTTGCACTTGTTTCCTTCTACCTCCCTTCCTGACATGCCCTCTCTTTTTGATGCTCCCGCTGGAAGCATGTGGCTCTCTGGCAGTTGCTGTGATAGCGATGAGCTGTACTGTGTTGGGGAAAGGCTGTTCCACTGTCTGGCTGAGCCATGGTTGGACCCTGAAAGGGCAAAATGCCTATCATTGGCAGCTGTGTCTAATGGCTTGGGACATGGCACTGGGATTCAGGAAGTTCTAACTTTGCTTCTTACTCCAGGCAAATCAATTCATTGCTCCTTGCCTTGATTTCCCCATCTGAAGGAAGTGGGGCTCCCTCATTCCAGGCTCAGCATGGGGAGGATGTGAGGATTCATCTCTGGGGAGTGCTCTGGCACAGGGTGCTCAAGATGAATTTCATATCCTGTATCTCAGAACAGAGTTGGAAATCCCAGGTTTGGTTCCCCAAGTGCTTGTGACCCCTGTGAGGTGTCTTTGCGGCATGAAAAAACCTGTTCTCATGAGAATGAGGGTGGATATTGGCTGACCTGTCCCCCCTGCCCCTTCTTTTCATGCTGTTTTCAGCCATTCTCAGCCAAATGAACCGGCCACCAAATCTTCCTGGGAGCAGAAAAATGATTTGCCTTGCACCAGGTCCAGAAAGGCTGATCTGACTGGATGGACAGGAACAGCACTAGAGGGACCTTTGGCCTTCTTGCAGCTAGTGTAAATGGATTCAAGAAGAGAGGAAGGCTCAAATGCCTAGGGGAAGAGAGAGGGAAGGGAGGAGAGAGATGGGTTGCAAGATGGCAGGGGAGTGAAAAACAGATGGATTGAAGGAAGGAAGGATGCATTCACCTTCAGTACCCAAAACTACTGGGAAGCAGACAAAATGTGATCTGTTATGCAAGTGCATGACAGCCTGATGATAGCATGACTTTACTTCTCTCTGCTCTGTGTTCTGGCTCTCACTGGTTTAGTCTCAGCATTCAGTCTAATTTCTGCACTGCGACTGTTCCCACTCGTTTCCAAAGGACTGGCACAGATGCAAGGAAAGTTTAAATGAACGGTTGACTTTGTCAAGTGCTGATAAACATCCCTGCTATTAAACAGCACAGTCCCTTGGTAGAGCCACCCTCTGCCAGACTGAGGACCCCAACCTCATCCCATTCCTCTATAAACTTCTCTTTGTTGTATCTGCACGATCTATGGGGCGGCTTCTTCTAATTGACCATATGCCACTTTCTTCTGGAAGCTCAAACCCAGACTTCTTCAAGAATATCCCCACCCCTAATGCCCCCTGCTGGCTGCCCCCCCAGGCATGCCTCCATGGCAAACCGCTTTCTCCTGGGCTGAGGATGCCAATAAGAGAGTGAGTAAGCAAAGATGCTTGTGCATTCCCAAGGGGCAGATGGAACTGCCATGCTGAAGACAGGAGAAGGAGGGGGGAACTTATATCCAAGTCAATTAGGATTAATGCAATGTGGGAAAGTATTAGTTCTGGAGCTGTAGGTTTCTCCATTAAAGATGGGAGGCAGATTGGGGAGGGGGAGAGAGCGCAGCTAGCTCACCCAGTCAGGCAAGGCGACAGTCTTGGCTCCCCATCCTTCTTCTCCTCCTCCCTCTCATTCTCCGTTTTTTTGGGAAGTGATGAGGTGTGGATCAGAGACATTACACCCCAGAGATTATCAGTGGCTCTCAGTCCCGTTAAGGCAGCTGCTGTCTTGTTCTCTTCTCTGTCTCCTTTGCTTTGTGCAGTTATGTATTGTGGTAGTTTGGCCCAGTCCTAACAGCAGTGCCAAGGCATTCTCCAGGTTGAATCCTACAGTCCTAAACCCTCGAGTGGCTCTGCTGTCCACATCTCTGGGAGGAAGAGAAGCTGCTTTTTAACACTGGCATTGACTACAGCTTGTTCCTCTGAGGCAAAAAAATGAGCCATGGGGTAGGAATGCATTTAATATGGTGTGCCTTAGACAATAAATGAGCAGGGAGTATGCATGGGTGAGTGCAGGGGATAGGGAGTCACAATGGCAAGGCTGTGTCAATCTCCTCCTTTAGATGCTCCTATTCTTGGCAAACATGGCTGTTTCCAGGAAGACCAAAGTGTGAGCAAACTAAAAAGTGAGGAAGGAAATGCAAAAGCATAGGGTTGCTCCAGTCACACCACACTTCCTCCATTTGTCTAACCCATTTAGATTACAAGCTCCCCAGAGGCTCTATGTGCGCAGTCAGGAACCTGACCTTGGCTACTGGCCTTTAGGTACTACCATTACCCACACAATGGCAGCTTCTAAGCTTTGGATAGAACTTTAAGGAAGAAGGACCCAAGGGAGGGTTACACTGCTGCAGCAGCAGGTCAGCAGGCAAAATCTGTAAGCCATCACTGTGCAAAATTTTCTCCTGCCTGGAGATCCAAGGGCTTTGCCTTTCCTAAGCATGCAAGACAGTGAATGCATTCTCCCTCTTCCCCATTCTGAACACATGCATACACTTGCATACACACATGTGCTGGGACTCTCCAGAATCCACAAATCACACACCATTAGTTATGACATATCATCCTTCCCTGGACCTACACGGAAAATCCTCAAACAGTTGCAACCCATACTAGAAAACCACCCAATTCTTAAAGAGATTTTCCCAAAACCACCCATCCTAGCCTTTAAACAAACACCAAACCTCGCTAACCTCATCACCAGAAGCAAACTGTCTATGACCCAAACCACCCCTAATGGATCCAGACCATGCCAGGACAAGACATGTAAAACCTGCCAACACATTTCCACCACCTCCACCATAACTACACCCCACGAGAGAACCG
>NW_005841947.1:3129354-3142096 GCF_000455745.1 Alligator sinensis
CATTCCGGCATCTTACAGGTGCACCTACAGAAATGTAATATATTTTATCCAGTGCACTACATGCACTGATGGAAAATATGTAGGAGAAACCAAACAACAACTGTGCACCAAAATGAACGCACACTGAAAATCCATCAAAGACAAAAATATCCAATTACCTGTGGGTGCACACTTCTCGGTTCTAATACTCAAAGGGAACTTTCAAAACACCTTCCGTAGATGAGCCTACGAACTTCGCTTCATAAATCTATGGCAGTGGTTGTCAACCAGGGGCATGTGTACCCCTGGGGGTACTTGAAAAGGCCCTATGGGGTACGCGTGGGTGGTGGCTGCCATGTAGGCACCACCCACCCAGCCAGACATGGGGGGCAGGGGAAGTTGGCACGTGGCTGCTGCCACTCCACATCTGGCCGTGCACTCACCCACCCCCCACCGTGCCTAGTGGCTGACCACATGCCACCTCCCCCCACCCCATTTAGCAGCCAGTGGTACACTGCTCCATGTTGGGCTGCTGGGGCATACAATGGTTCAAAAAGGTTGAAAACCCCTGATCTACTGGATACAAAAAATCATGGACTCAATATAGACATTGGTTTTTATGACACATTACAACCTGACTGACACCTGACTCACCAGGTACCTGCCTGACCTAACCATTTACACTTTTCTTTCCCCCACTTCCTCCCCTCCCCTCCTTCTCTACCTTTGTCTTCTTAATTTCCAGCTATTTACTTTTTCACAGACTACCTCTTTTCTACCTTGGAGAACTCAACTGCAGTAGAGTCTCCCTTGCTTACCTTTAGCATTATTTCCCCTGCTCCCTTCCCTATCCTTTGTTTTCCTAATTTCCACCTATTTACATTCTCACTGACATCCTTTAGCTTCTTTCATTCCTCGGAGTTTCAAACAGCAGAGACATCCTATGCCTGAAGAAGGGTGATAGTGCCCAAAAGCTTGCAAAGAACCTTTTTCCAACTACTCAGTTGGTCACATCTACCCAAAGAAGTTTGCCTGCCTATGTACTTAGACCAACCAAAAACCCCAGAATCTATTCTAGCACCTTGAGGCTCAGTCATAGCAATAAAGGACTAAAAGTAATTTCCTGGGCGTTCGTACCTAGCCTCCTAACAACCGTTAACCCAAAGAATCCCCCAAATCACTACTACCCACTCTCATATGAAACTAACTACAAGGCACAAAAATCAAAAAACACCAGGAACAATCTACAGTATCCAACAAATGAAAGTAGGGGAGCGGAGAGGTGGTGAGGGTGTGAACAATGCCCCATCAGTACAGGAACAGGGAAGAAGAATATGATCACAGGATACTATGAATAAGACTGTGCTACATGCTACTGCTGGGGAAGTGTCACAGCACCACAGGCCAGCATGGAATAGCCACAATATAGCTTTTACCCTGTCAAGGAGAGGGACCTGTCCATTCAATTTGCCTGTAAAGCACCAAGCAAGCTTGTTCCCTTGTTTATAAAGTGCCACAAATGAAAAGTGGGATTACATCACTAAGAAGCATAAATAAATAATCCCTCCCCAACAGATAGCTATAGCATGTTTGTGTGTGCACGTGTGTAACAGAGCAGAAATAGCAAGAACATAATTAGAAATCCAGCAGAATTTTGCATTTTGACAACATGTTGATGAAAAGAAAGGCACAAAGAATTCAAGCTCCCACTGGAAAGCAAGGGAAGGCAGAACAGATCGCAGGCTTCTTCGTTATACAAAGCAGCCAGTTCATTAATGGCAGTTATGTCAACCGCTGAAGCAGCCTATTAAAAAGCAAAACCTTACACAGAACTCATCTCATACAGCCTTTGAAAAGCTCCCATATTCTAATGTGCCTATTTAATTTTAAATGTTAGTTGTCCCTGAGAAGCCAGTAAGCGCTCCTCAAACATGTAAAGCTAAGCAGAGGCCTAAGCCCCTGAAGAAAAAGAAAGGTGTCTTGGTCCTATTACTTCTTGGGCACATCTACACGAGCAACAGACTATGCAGTTATTACTGTGCAGTCATTTAGTACTTGCATAAGAAAGTAATAAATGACTGTGCAGTAACCAGCATTACTGTGCAGTCTTGTTGCTTTGTGGTTTTTTTCCGACACTACTGCGTAGTCGCTCATTACTACTGTGCAGTATCATCACTGCACGGTTAGTGCCCGGCAATGCTACTGTGCAGTAACAACAAGGACAGCCAAGGGCTTGGCCCAGACTACTCATCCTGGAGAAACTTAATGGCCCAAGTCTGCAATCACACAATAGCCAGGAGTAACACTTATCACTATGGGTAGTACCACGGGACTCATTGTTGCCAACTCATGATTTTTGGTGTTCTTAAAATCTATGCTTCGGGAATGTGAAAAACTTAGCTTTTTTCTTTTATATATATTTAAAAAAAATATTCTATTCTATTCTATGTGTGTGTATGTAAAATATTCTATTCTATTCTGTGTGTGTGTGTGTGTGTGTGTGTGCGCGCGTGTGTGTGTGTGCGCATGCACGTGTGTAGAAAGAGCTAAATTTTTCACATTTCCAAAGCGTAGACTTTAACAACAATGCCAAAAATCATGGAAGTTGGCAAAACTGTAGACTGGGACTGCTCATCAGAGCAATGCCCAAAAGCACCTGTTTGTAGGCTTGGGCCCTAAAATAAGGCAAGACCACTGGGTTGCAGAGTCAATAAGGGATGTGCACGAGGGTCAAACAAATGCAGTTCTGTGGTCAACTGTGAGAGTCTGACTCTGCTAGTACAGAAATTTGGGAAGCAGAAGTGCTGGGTGTAGCTTCATTATCCATGGCTGTGAAGTGCATGCCATAAACCATCCCACCACAAGTGTCAGGACAGAAGTAGTGCTGGAGATTTACACAGCCCTGTAAGTTTCTAAAATCAAATAGTTTAGTAGTAAATAAAATTATTTTAAATTATACCTCTGTAAGGCCAAACTTTGTGGTCCTTAATAGAAAAAAACTCCCAACTGGCTTCTGTGAATCTGGATTATAATTTTTAACCAGACAGCATGTTTTTACCAGACACTATCTATTTTCAAGCTATTATTTGAGTACTTGTTGATGCAACTAAAATAACGTGAGTTTTCCTTTAAGGAAAATGACACATTGAGCATGTTTGGTCTGTTTTTGTTATTACTTTAAATGCATTTCTATTTGATTTTGTTATTCAATATATTCTTCCTGTGCCAGTTACTCTTGGGAGACAGGTACAATGTCCACACACATTCGTACTTAAACGTTGTGACAACTAGCATTGGAGTGGTTGAAATATCCATTTCAAAACCTGCCTTAGCGCAATCAATCAAATCCTCCGCTGTGATCCAGGGAAAAATAAACAAGGCTATCTGACTGCAGCTCTTGGCTGGGAGTGGAGAGCAGGGTTCGGGGGGAGGGAAGGGGGAAAGGCCGGGAAGGAAAGATTATTTCAACGGCTCGAAGAGCTTAAAGAGTCTTAGAGGGGATTAAAGCATAAAACAATATATTAAAATTGCAAGGAAGCAAAACCAGCAACTCAACCATCTTGGCAGCCATAAGAACATGTCAACCATGTAACATTCAACTCTTAAGCCTAGCACATCTGGCGAGAGATAGAGAAGTCTGCTCTGTTATTTCCATGCGATGGGGTAAATTCTGGACATTCTAAAGCATTTGGAACCAGCAGCCCCTCACATGGTACATGTGAATAAGTTGCCCAAACAGTGCTGTTGCTTGTTTGTGCCCTGCCCAAGAACAACTTCCTCCCTCTCTTGTGTACAGTCCCCTAAGAAGAGTAGAAAGAGTCTGTTGTCTGGAATGGGAATTACACACACAGATGTTTTAAGTGCTTGGCTACTCTCTTGGCTATTCATGGTAATACCTCTCAGTGGGGCAATCTCTTCTTTGTGATTTTCAGAGGACTTGGGATGGGCTAGGATGAGTGTAGGCAAGCCACCACTGTGTTGACACCAGTGGTCTTTTGCAGTGCATTTCTTTGAATGTTCCTATTCTTGTGGCTAGTTAGAAACAGACCCCCAAATCCTACCAAGAGGTCTCAGTTAAAAGCTGTGCTCAGGAGCACGCAGACACCTGAGAAGAATACATGTTATCTGAGTGCAAAAGAAGCCTCTGAAAAACTGTATGCCCGCCTCAGATTCAGGTAATAAAAAGCAGCAAAAATAAAGCTTGGCAAAAATCTCTAACCCCTAGGTTTTAACTGTCTTTCCATGACAACAATTCCATGTGTGGGCCTTAACTTTAGACACGAAAAACATCACTCTGCTGAAAGGGTCTGAGAAAATGGCAAACTGGAGTTGAGTTGGGCTTCCACATGCTTGGGATGCTGTTTACACTTCTATTTAACAGAGGCTGCAGGCCTCTGCTCTGTACCCCCACCCCCCAAAGCTTTCAGTTCAAGGAAGTCCATACCCCTTGAGGTGGTAAAGAAAATGCAAAGCAGCTGCATTTGATGTATTGCTGTCTCACCCTGTTGCAGACAGACTGAAGCAATAGCTTTTAGAGCTGCTTTCTCTACCCTTAGCCCTACTTGTCTTTTTGTCTTCTGCATTTTCTCCCCTTTCCACTTCAATCTCCAAGGCTAGGGACAGAAGTTATACATAAACTGATTTAAGTGATCAGAAACTGGTTTAAACCTGTAACAGAGCAAAAGCTCAGTGCATATAAACCAGTTTCAAAATGGCTGAAACTAGTTTAAGATAAACCTGGCTGAATGTAGTATCAGACATAACTGATTTAGGTCAAACTGGTTTATGAAACTTCTGTCCCAGACCCCTGCCTGGTTCAAGTTAAATCACAGTCCCCCAGAATGCTTTGCAGCCCTGGGCTGGGCTGTGCTGTCTGCTCCAGAGAGCAGGGCTGACCCCACCCCCCTCCTTCCTATCTGGAGCAGTGAGGACTTGCTGACAAGGGGGTTGGGGCAAGCCCAGCTGGGGATTCAGCTCAGTATTCAGAGGGGCGGAGGAGGCGGTTTGCCCCCCTGGCAAACCCCAGCTGGGGTCTGGGGGCAGGAAAGGGAGTTAAACACCCCTTCTCCCACTCAAATTTACTGCTGGCTGTGACTGTGGACTACAAATCCCAGAGGCACCTGGAAGTAGGAAGAAGTAATGATGAGCAACCCTGCACAGTCCTGCTGTTGTAATTCTGGACTGCAGATCCCAGAGACCTCAGGGGCAGCAGGAAGAGGAAGTGAACACACAGCCAGAGAGCCGTGCTCTAGCACTCCCTGGCTTCTGGTCTGAGCCACAGCAGGCATATGGCTGCATTTACTGAATCAAAGGTAAATGTCTGTTCACTTCTGTTTCAATTTAATCTGTGCAGTTTAGACTAACCTGCAAAGACTGAATTGATTCAGGCTCGGGCTTTTTGACTGTCTGTACTTAGCCCAAGCCTGTTGACTGTGCTGCTTACAACTGTCGAATGGAGTCCTTCTCTCTCAGTTCTCCCCTAGACTTTCCTTTCCTATCCAATCTACTTGAGCTCTACTGAATTTACTTTTGCCAAACCATGGACATCTGCAAGAAATCGCCATGGAGTGAAAAAAGCGACACTGAGCCAAGCTGGAGCTGGGTGTTCAATAGGAAGAACACATGCTGACCTGGATCCCCTTCAAGGTAGATGGGACCATGTGGATCTTCCAAGAGAGACCAGAAGGCACACCAGAGCCACCCAACCCCTCACTAAATGTTGCTACTGAAATATTACAACATAATTCTGCTGGTGAGTAAAATACATTTCAGTGACATTTAAGTATCAGGCTGGAAATGGTCACGTTCTGCTGTATGTTTATTTCCCACAAAACGAAAACTAAGTAATGCTGTACCCTTCCTAAATGCATTTTCTACACTGAAAAATTAGAGCAACCACAGGAGATGATAAACACATCAGGAAAGTATTAAAGTATGCAGTTCCATCTCTTCCTGCCTACCCCTCCACCCCCACCGACCCAATCTCGCCATAACCCCCTGCTCTTGGACTCCCCCTTTTTCTTTCCCAGTGAGCTGGTTCTTAGATTTTTGCCCTGGCATTTCAAGTCATTCTGAGTGCTCGCTTAAGGGGATATATTAATGAAACTTCAATCTTGCTCTCTCCATGCCCTACAGCCCCCATTCATTTGTATAGAGAATGGGTTTACATCAGAGACAGGAGTCCGTCAATATCATTAAAGTGGCTGTTATTTCTCTTACCAATGCCAGAAGATATCAAGGGAGGGGAGGGGAGCGAGGTGGAAAGATATTGTTTTATGATTAAAGTACAAATCTCTTTTCTGTGTATATGTATTCTTTTGCCACTTTTTTCATTCCCAGCATAGCAGATGCCTGGGAGTCAGAGCTGAGTTAGGCTCTCCACTTGTAATATAAAGGGAGAAGTGAAATAGAAGAGAATCCTCACCTTATACCAGGGATCCCACAGTGGAGTGAAAGTCAAAAGTACTCTATCTCCTACTTTCTTGATGAGGAAGGCTTCTTCAAGCCTTGAAAGGACCCCTGTTGAAAATCTTTGCCTGACAGCTCCAGCTCCATTTGGGGATGATGAATTCCCCTCCAGGTGCACGGCCTCCCTAATTTTCTTCCCCTGAAAACTGGGTTTTCCAAAGAAAGTGCTCCCTTCTTTCCTGATGTACAGACATAGTGGGAATGGGCCAGGACTGGGTATTAAAATAGCAGAGTTCTCTTTCTGGCCCTCTGTAAGATCTTAGATTAATACTTTACTATCCTGTGACTCACTTTTCTTATCTGTAACATGGGGATAATGGTACTGACCTTCCATTTGGAAAGGTTCACATTAAGCCCAGGGGATGCTGTGGGTGAACCCATGGTGTTGTTCTTCCCAGACGAAGCATTGAGTAGGTGCCTAAAACTTACGCAAAGTGAGGAACCTTTCCCCTTTGCTCTGTGGATTGGAACTTAGCCCTCATATTTGCAAGGGGCTTTGTCATTGGTCTGTGTGGGGAAATCTTCATCTCAACCCAATCCATACAAATGGTCTGAAGACCTTGTGCAAATAATGTTCCTTGTGAGATTCCTCAAGCACTCTCTAGTAGTCATGAAGTGCAGAGTACAGGCTTTCCAGCATTTGTACTTTAGTTTCCCAGAGAGAACAACAGAGATACAACAACGAATAATAACAATAACAGTATGTAACAACACTTAGCTCTTTTCATCTCCAAAGCACTCAACAAGCTTTATTAAATTAAGCTTCATCACACCCGTGGGAGGTAGGTGCAATAAAAATCATTGAGAGGTGGGTGAATAATGCATGGAAAACTCTCCACAAGTACTCATTTGACTACATGAATTAATTCATTTTGGCTGTACCTTTTTGAGGTCACTTTCCACCAAGATTCAAACCTTTTCCTGGCCCAAAGGTCCATCAGAAATTAAGTGCAACACTGTGATCAGGAGTATTTGTCTCTAACATGCTTGTGGGCTCCTTTGGTCAGGAAAAAGAAATGGTGCCATGATGGGGCAGGTTTCAGTCTAAGGTAAATCAGCATATTTCCACTCAGGAAGGAAGCTAATTTACACCAAATAAGAACCTGGCCCCATGGTCCTGATTTTATCAAACACAGCTAAGATGAGATGGGGAAATCCCACTAATATCTATCTTCTCAAATCCTAACCTACTATCCACTTTGAGCTACACTTGAACCCATTTTGTGTTTATGTGATGGCCTTCTCCTTGGGGATAGACTCAGGGATGTCCAGAGGTTCACACATGTATCTCTAGCCCTTAGCTAGACACTCAGGATGCTCTAGCTGTGACTCCTCCCTCTGTGGATGAAGGGGAAAGAGAGAGGCTGGTATATATGCTGACTAGGGCATTATACTTGCTCTCAGTGGCATTAGTTTCCCTGCAGGGATATACACAGAAGGAGAAAGTGACAAGTTCTTTTTGCTTGTTTATGTTTGGGATTTTCTTCCTTTTTGTTCTGTTTCATCTTTTTTATCGTTTTGAGGAAAGTAAACTTGTATCCACACCAAAAACTGATTCAGAAATTTGTAGGCGCTGGTTCAGGGAATTTAAATACTACCGGATACACAAGTCTCATAACAAAAAGAAAAAAAGTATAGCAACTACAAAAACCACATCAATTTATACCAGTGACTCTAGCTAGACCCTCCTCTGCTATAAATCAGCAGAGCTCTGCAATGGAGCTCGTAAACAACGTATGAGCCAATGATTTGCTGAAATGATTTAGTGGACAATTTCAAGGAGCAAATAAATTCAAGAAAACCAAAATCTGCTTGTGGCCATTTTGCAAACAGATTGAAAGACTACATTGGTTAAATTAATTCTACTATCCAATTCAGTTAGCTACAAATGCAGAAACTAAGACCCAGAGAGGTTAAAGGTAGCACTTTCAAACAGGGCTGACTCATTGTGAGTGCTTTTCTTTTGGGTGACTAGCTTGAAACACTTTTCTAGAGGGGGTTGGACATCAACTGCAGTCAAACCCCACTGGGGAATCATAAAATCATGGAAAAGTAGGGCTGGAAGGGACCTCCAAAGGTCATATAGTTCAACCCACTGCCTGAGGCAGGATAATCTCGATCCAAATCATCCTATACAAATCCAAAATCTCACCTCTTCATAAAACTACCATCAACCCTGACACAACACAAAACATAACACCCTGCCTGTCACAAGTAAAGCAGGGGACCTACATCAGCCAACACCCTGATTCTGTAAAAGGTGGTAAAGATATGCTCAAGTGATCTCAAATATAGGGCCATTCCTATAGAGGAAGGCAAAAACCCTCATAGTCCATACCAATTTCTTGGAAAAAGCAGGCTCTACCTGCCTCATTGGGCACCCACAACTCATAAACACCTTCAAATACACTGACTTAAGTTACTTTCTCAAGGCAACACAACAAAACAGTAGAATGGCGATTAGAATCCACCTTTGCTGGTTTCAGTTTCTAACTGGCAGACCACCCTTCCTGGGGACCAATAAAAAATATATCTTCAACACAACTTGCCATCCTCAGGCATTACTAACCTTGTAAAATCAGTCTTATTATAAGGCCCTAAGGGAGAGTTTCATCTTCCCTACATCGCTCATCATCTCTGATTTCTCTAATCTGTTTTATGCATTACTCCACAGAGAGAATAAAAGCCAAAGCAAGAGTTAACACAGAAATCTTGATGCCCACAGGAGACTGACCTATTCAGCTGAAAAACACCAAGTAGAAATAGTTATTTAAGACTTTTCCTTTTGCATGGGCCAAAAAAAAAAGGGCAACAGTCATTTTTAGCATGGTTTTGGCTGAGAAATCTTCACTGAAAATTGGGTTGGGGTTTCAAGGAGGTAAGTTACTGACTAAGCAAGATGTCAGATCAGTCACCAATGAAGGAAACAAATACACAAGACAGGCAAGAAAGGCATGTTTCTCTGATTCTCTACCCAGACAGATTTGTTCAACATCCTAACTTCAGCATAGCTTGGGAGATGGGTCCTAAAAGGCTCAGCTGGACCTGTAATGGCATTCACCTCCCACCCACTTTTGGGGAGTATTTCCTGCAGAGCTTGATGTCCACTACCCTGATCTCTTCACACCAGATTCTCTAAGAAGGGTGGGAATGATGTACTAATACAGAAAAAAAAGTGTTCAGTCCTCTTAAGTAGAAATGTGGTAAAGGAATGGCTGTTCTTACTGGCACACTGATTCATTACAGCTCTCAAGCAACTATGCCGCCTCATTTCTAGGATGCAAGTGTGCAAGGCTGCTTTGGGTGGTGTTGTTGCATACAATATGGAGGGGCTGTAGACATGCCCCGTGCAAACCATAGGCAGGTTGTATCAACCTCTTTATGCCTCATTTTCCCCATCTGTACACTCCAGATAATCCCAGGCACATTGCAATAGTTTGGTGAGAATTAATTAATAGAGGTTTGTTAATCAGAGAGCAATCTACAGCTGGAAAAGCACCATACAAGATATCGTGGCTGGCAAGCTCTACCAAGTGTGCAGAATGCTAAGGCCAGGAGTCAAAATGCTGCAAAAAAGAGAGATCTGGGCGAAGTGGTTCATAAAGAGAGAGAAGAGATAGAAGAGCCAGTGCTAGCTCTGTGCTTTGAGTTACAGATTCCAGTAGACTCTGAGGAGTGAGGGCTGGTATAAGAGCATTGGCTACCTGGGGAATTCAGGAGAAGGTAACTTGGTCAAATGTATTTACAGGTAACTAATGTGAGTTTCAGTGATCTGAGCGCCAAACCCTCAATGTATGGGAGAGCTGGCCAGAAGAAGAAATTATCCTTCCTATGAAGGAATGTCAAGACAGGAAATTCTTTTTTCATCTCAACTCAGGATGAGAAGCCAAAATTTTTAAAATCCCACAGAATTAAATTCTGAAAAATTAATGCTTTGGGTCAATTGAAAACTTTTATTTTAACAAATTCAAAAGTTTGCTTTAATTGCTCCCCTCCATTAAAAACCAAAAAAAGAAAACTCTATAGTTGTTTGTTCAGGAAATGTCCAAATTGAGAAATAGTTCTCAATATTCTTGGAACTATTTTTTTTCAGGAATTTTTCAGAGTGAAATGTTGTAGAAATTTAGACTTCATTAAAAACTTCAGTTTCACTGAAATTATTATTTCTTCTTCTAATGGCAAAATGCTTCAACAAAATGTTTGCAACTAGCTCTAGTCTGGAGCCCCTGGTTCAAATTTCTGCCATGATAAATGAATTTTGATATCTCTAGGGAAAGTACATCCTGCATCCACTTCTCCATATATAATATATAGAGAGATAAATAAATGAGACTTGACCTTAGTAACCTTGGCTCAAAAGTTCCCTTCTCAAAAGCCCCATGAAGGGCACTGTGTTGGCCATCTGCTGTTATCCAGCCCTGAGGTTGCAGCTTATCAGTGGTGCCATCCCTATGTATGTGCAAAGTAGTCAATATTCTCCAGCTCCTGTCCTTCAGCGAGGATATTTGCTGGGGGAGTTAACTGGCCTGGAGCAGGCTGGTTAAGCATCTTTGCTTTTCTGATGTTAATTGTCAGCACCAGGCACTGGTATGCTTGAGGGAAGCAGTTAAGGACCATTTGTAGGTCCTCCTCAATATGTGTAATGACAGCACAAACGTTGGCATACTGAAGTTCCAAAATTGAGGCTGCTGTAACTTTGGTTTTGGCACAGAGGTAAGAAAGATTGAAAAGGTTCCCATCCATCCTGTACTCGATACCAGTGCCATGTGGCAGACAGTCATGAATGAGCATCTTGATGACCGCAAGAAAGACTGAAAACACAGAATTGGTGTGATCACGCAAGCCTGCTTGACGCCGGTTCAAACAGCAAAGGGCTCTGTAGCAGAGCCACTGCGTAGGATGGAGGCACTCATCTGGTCAGGAAGGAGTCTAAAGATGGTGATAAATTTCCATGGGCAGTCAAACTTTGACAAGATCTTCCATACAGACTCATGGTTAGCAAAGTCAAAGGTTTTGGTCAAAATGATAAAGGCCATATACTGTTCCTGATGTTGTTCTCAGCATTTTGCCTGGATCTTGTCCATTGTGCCACGTCTCAAAGATGACCAACATCGATGAGGAGATCTAGTATAGGATCCAATGTGCCATCTCTGCCTTTGGGAGACTGTATCAATGTGCATTTAATGATCACAACCTCAGGACTCGAACAAAGCTCCTATTACATAAAACTGTAGTAATCCCAACTCCTCTATGGCTGTAAAGCTTAAGTGACTAAAGGGACCACCTGAGAAGCCTGGAACACCTGCACCAGTGCTACCTCCAGAAGATCCTTGGCATAAAGTGAGAGGATCATTGCACATATGCCAGTGTCCTACAGATGTTAACACCATCAGCATAGAAGCATTGATTATTCAACAGCATCTGTGGGGGACAGGGCATTGTGTGCATGTGCCTGATGTATGTTTACTAGAACAACTGCTATACTCCCAACTCGGGCAAGGACAAAGGACACACGGGGGCCAGAGAAAATGCTTCAAGGACATCCTCAAGGTGAACATTAAGAAGTGTAGCATTGACATCATAAATTGGGAAAACCTAGTCTGGCACAGGGCTACATAGTGATGCTTTGTGAGAGAAAGTACATCTTTGAGGAAACCCACCTCACCCTGGAGGCAGAAAAATGAGAGAAATGGAAGAAAAGGGAACAAGACCAAGAAATCTATGGTTCGACCCTCCTTTTAACCACCACCTGTGGTGTCTGCCAGAGAGCCTGTGGCTCTAGGATTGGCCTTCTTAGCCATCAATAGACTCATCTACAACCTTTTACTTGACCCGTGGGAGTGATCATCCTCAACCATGAGGGATTACCACTGCCATCCATATGTATAGCTCACATGCATACATTTCTACTGAAAGACACTACAGCGATGTGAACCCAATAATAATTCTACTATTAATGTATTGGCCACTTTTTCCTCGAGACACAATTACTGATGGGATCTTAATTTTATATCCTTTAAAGATAATTTCAATCCATCCTTAAAGGCTAAGAGCACAGATGGGGAGAGGAAAAATACCCCTCTCTCCAATAAAAGCAACGCCTGGTACTAAATGTGTAGGAAATCAAGGAAAGCATCAACTCATCAAGGAATCAATAGGTTCGGTTCCATTCAGTATATTCATTTTTTTGGTGCATTACACAGATGCTGTCCTTCCAATGAGAGATGAAATAAGGCGATAAAGCTTATATGAGATTGAGATCTGGCATTCTCATCGGGGGGGGGGGGGGGGGGTT
>NW_005841947.1:3142175-3148645 GCF_000455745.1 Alligator sinensis
TGTAGGGGATTGAGAGCTGGCATTGTCAGGGGGGGGGGGGGTGTTTAAAGTAAAGCAATGCGTAGACAGAGCCCAGAGCCAGAGGAAAGAAAGTTGTCATTTAAGAGCTGCAATGTAAATAACTTTCCTGCAAACCTTACTACAGTGAGAGAAAAAGAGAGTGATGGAAGAAAAAGGAAGAGGTGTGTGTGCACAGAAAGCTGGCAGAGACAGATTTGCAGATAATGTCTATATACTGCGGTTGGAAGTGAGACTGCTGCACGGATAGACACATCTGTACTAGCTTTAATTGTAGGAACACCAGAAATGTCATACAGGTTTGGACCACATGTCCATCTGGTTCAGTGTCCTGTCTCTTGCACTGGCAGAGTGTGGATGCTAAGTGCAAGAATATTTAAATACCACTCCTATCACATCCTCACCAGTAGGTTTCACCCCTAAATGACATGTTTAACACTCCCTAATGGAACTGTTCTCCACACTTTTCTCTAATCCAGTGATTCCTGCAGGGCCAGTCTGTGGGCTGAATATGACCTGTAAGCCATATTTTGATCACCCTGGTCTAACCTTTTTTGAACCCAGTTATATTCTTAGCCTCCACAACTTCCTGTAGTAATGAGTTCTACATGTTAATTAGCTACTTGAATATCCCTGCCAGTGAAGAAGCTTCAGTACAGTCTGTACCTACCTGGTATGGGCCCTAGGTACTCCCTTGAGTTGCTTATGTCCTTGCTACTCCATTGTTCCCAGAGCAATCTAAATTACAGCTGGCTTGGATACCTCTAACTAGGCTTCTACCCTAGTAGCAACCCCAGGCACAAATGACACAAAGCAAGATCTGGATGCAGGAAGCAGATAATCGAATGCTGAGAGCTTCAGAGAAATGAGAAAAAGGGCAAGGGCAAGAGGGAGATTGTAGGTAGGTCTGTGCAGAAAAACAAAGGTGTGACTGCAGCATGGAACAACATTGTCAAGTGGACTTGTACAGCCTGGGCTGAAGCCAATGCAACTGCTTCTTCCATGCCTACAATGCAGATGTGTCATAATATGGGAAGATGGGAAAAATCCCAGAGCTAAACGATGCTGGTGCTTTTGAAGGAATAGCAGGGGAGTGTGTAAGGGCCAAGCTAAAAGAGGGTGCAAAAGCAGCTGGACAAATGTCAGGCATAGCAAACCCAATGGAGCTGCAGTTGCTTACATCAGGTGCTGTTTTGATGCATTCAGTGCAATGTTTTGGCAAGATCCATGCTCCAGAATCAAGTTAAATGAGAGACGCATTGCAAGCTGGGCCAGGACCAGTTGGGAGACCTGGTTAGAGATTCCAGCAGAGGACAGATACAGTGTCTAAGGTGGCTAGTGAACTGCTAGTTCTTCACCAGGTTTGTCATTATTACAGGAAGGTCTTCCAAACCAGAGGTCTGTTCAGTTACATTTTCACACATTTGTCATTTTTCAGATGCTATCAAAAGACATAAAACCTCTTTCCCACCCAGAGATTTCTGGGGTCACACCAATGATATCCATTTCTATGTGGTGCAAAGCCAGTGGGAAAATGTTGAAGCATATCAGACTTATATCCTTTCTTGGCTTGAAGTTTTTTTGCAACAGACAGCTCATAAAGCAGCAATAGTTTCTGGCTCAGGCACTGAGCACCTGCAACAACCTCAGGTGTACAACTACATTTTTAGGTCAAACATGATGTCATGCTACAGCAAGGACCCTAGATCCATAGGCATATCTAAAATCCCAACGGGGGACCCACCCCCAACCCCAGAGTTGAAGCTCTTGCTGTGCGTGTTTTCCAGACAGGCAGGCAGGCAACTTGAAAAGGGGATCACACCGCAAATTAATGTTTACACCAGGCTGTAATGTTCCCGCCTCCCCGCCCTTTGTTTGAAAGCAACTTGTATTTGGGTTTCTTTGAACTGTGCTTTCAGAGCTCTATATATAATCTTGCAGGCAGCAGAATAAACAACAAATACCACCACCAACAGCAGTAAAACAAGCAAAGCAAACAACTGAATTAATGGCTGATATTTTTGCGCCTCTGTAATCTCCCTCACTTCTTCCCCACCGAGGTCTCTGAAGGGATCTGCCAAGAGCCCCGACTGCAAAGGTGAAGTTACAGAGATGAGGAGCCACTTCAAGTTGACATGAAACTGTTTTATCTGTCAGTCAAGGCATAGGGTGAACAGTCATTTAGCAACAATGTCACTGAAATTATATTCCTTTGCTTTTGAAGTACATAAATATTTGATTCGCTCTCCCCCGCTTTCAGCTCCATTTCTTATTTTAAAACACAAGCTCACATATTTTTAAATATATTTTTTTAAAGAGTCACATTCAGCCAGCTTGAAATAAACATTCAAGTGTCTCTGGATGCAAGAGAATTGGCATATATCCTGCCTCTAGCTGATAAGAGGAAAAGAGAAAGTTGCAAACACACACTGTACTAGGAAGGGTTTTTGTCCCTGTTCACCTCTGGGAGCTCTTGTTTTTAAACTCCTAACCAGAGTAATACCAGGCCAAGAGTTTAACTGTCTGGCAAAATGCCATGTGACAAAAACAGCATTCCTAATTGGCAATAATAGGGTGTCTATCACCCGGGCTCTTCACAAGACCCAAGATGTGCCCCTTTCCCTGGGAGGAATGCATGTAGTTTAACTGCTACCTGTGACAAGATGATTTGCCTCTTCAAGGGCCAAGGGGGAGACTGCTGTGCTCAGTTAGCGGACCAAATGGGAAAAGACCAAGCGATGCCAAAACTAACAAGTGACACAGTGGAGTACAAGGTGCAGGGAGGGTGCCTAGAAAAAAAGAAAAAAAGGGGCTGAAAAGCCCTGGAAACTGTAGATGAGGATGAGAGGAGGAAGAACAATATTCCATTAGGCATGTAAACAGACTTAGGCACCTAAGTTTGATTCTATATCCACCATGATTGAGTCCTAAAAATCCATTCATGCATTGATTTTTTTAACATACCATCACCTGACCTGTAAGACTGAATCACAGAAATGCAGAGAGGAGCAGGAGGACCCACCCACCCTTTTGTATTAACCATACCTGCACTTCATAGGAAGCTTGCCAAAATGGAAAAATGCCCATGAAGCATTTTAGTGTCAACAAACTGGCATTTACCAGTTAGTTGTTAGCATTTACCAGTTAGTTGACATTCAGTGTCAACAAACTGGCATTTTTTGTTTCAGTGGGAAACGCCCCACCAGCTCCAGTACAAAAGTTTGTGTCTGGCAGAAGACTGAATAAAAAAGGAACAGAAAAAAAGCCCCCCAAAAAACAGAACAAAACAGAAAAAAACACCTTGTATACAAGAAGATACGCCCAACTGGGGAAAAATTAAGTGTTTATTCTGTTAACCGTGGAGACTTGGAACAGCGAGGAACAAGGTAATTTCCCATATACCTGTGAACAACTGCTACAAACTGTTTCCCCAGACGATAAGTAGAAACAAGTGGTAAGACAGAAATAGCGGAAGGTCTATAGAAGTGAAAAGAAATGTGAGACTAGCTAGGGAATTTTTCCTCAGAGGATGGTGGAGAATGTAATATTTGTCTGCCCAGCCCAGAGTACTGGGGCCATCACATCCAATTTTGTCACTGTGTATGGGCAGAAGGCAAGGTAGAGTTGCACTTTATGGCCTAAATGAATTAGGGATGCACGTGCTTTCCAAGGAAGTGAGCTGTGGCTCGTGTAAGCTTAGCATCTCTAATTTAGTTAATCTATAAGGTTCATCTCTGCTTTGTGGCTAATTACTATTCACTGTGTATGGGAACAACATTAAGCCAGGTGCACGTGCATACCATATGCACAGAACTAGATTTACTAATGCTGTATTAGCAGAACTGAGGCCCCGAACAAATTAGGCTCTGACAAACCAGCAGCATTGCTAAGATTCCCCTTTTTAAAGTGACAGGTGCCTTTAAGGTACAGTACCTCTGGCGCCTGCTACTGGCATAGAATAGTGCTGATACAACAAGATATGTGAAAATACATTAAAAATGCACTTAGGCATCTGCACAAGGGAAGTCAGCAAAGACTGAAGAAAGAGGAGGGGAAATCTACTTTCTTGATTCCTTATATTCAATGAGACTGTATCTGTGGTTTGAGTCTTTCTATTACCTTTATTACCTAATTGTTTCTAAATGTGCTTAAAATTTTGCATTTTGCTGAGATCCAGCCTGGGGTCTGATTCCACACCCAGATACTGGTCAACCAACACACTGTGTAAAAGAGCATCACCTTTTATTTAAGTACATAAGAAATGCCAAGCTGGGTCAGGCCACAGTCCATCCAATCTCAGTCTCCTGTGTCTCACAACGGCAGGGAGTGGATGTTAAGAGGAAGACTATTTAAGCAGGGCCTGTCCAGACCCCTGCCCCTCTCCCTCCGCAGTTTTTCAGCAGTCAGCAGCATTTACTCTGTTATATGAACTGCCTTTTCATTCCCTTGTGCAACTATGGGGACAGGTCATGAGAGGAGAGAGGCCTATTGCTTCATTCTGGGGGTTAATGCTGCTGGGGCCAGATCCTGCAAGCACTGAAATCCCAGAAGTCTTGAGTGGTGCTTGCAAGGCCTGATCTGTGCAGTGGGAGAGAAGCTTAACTGCTACTGCCTGTTGCTGTAAGAGAGATTAACAAAGGAGGGCACTGCTCTCCAGAGAATGTGCAGGGAGATGAAAGTACGGCTTTATTTAAAAAAAAAAAAGAAAAGAAAAGAAAAGAAAAAGTAATAGCACTGCGGGTTCAGTAGCCAGAATTCATTTCCTCAACAGCACAACAGGCACAGCACAGGGAACCTCAGTTCTATTTTCCCTAGTCCCCAGCATTTTCCCCTTCCTCCTCCAACCTGGGAAAAGCATCTCTGCAGCTACAGTTCTGAATCAGGCATCAGATCTCCCCAGCTTATGACAGTACCAAGCACAGAGCTGGTGTTTCAGTGGACAGCTGTCCCCAAGGAACAGGACTGTGAGCCACCCGCGCATTCCAGGCAAACCATCAAGTAGTAATGACTTTCATTACTAAGCCAGATTTAAACTGACAGTTTAAGTGGGGAGGAGCTCCATAGGCCCAACCTGTCACTCATGGCAGAGAGGTGAGGACTAGGCTTTACCCTTGATTTTTTTTTTTTAATCAAGTCTGCCACACACGGGTCCCTTCAGATCACTCAGGCTCTTCTGCTCCCAGCCAGACTGACACAGTTTCTACTGCTTAGTGTTACAAAAAAGCATTTTTTTTACTTCAGCCCAAACCCTGGAGCCCTCCAGCTGGACCAGCAGCACCTGCCTTAAGGGGCTCTGCATGTGACAGCTTAGCAGGGTAGGTCCATGCTGGCTCCTGCTGTACCAATTGCAGTGGCTAACACACTGGCTACTTTTGTGCCCTCCAACAAAGGCAGCACCTGGGGCTGCTGGCCCATTCACTCCCTCCCTCCCCAGTTATGCTACTGGTCCTTATGCTTTGTTTACATTGACTTTAACCCAGTAAGAATGTATTTGCTTGTGTGACTGCTTGCCTTGGAGAGCATAAGCTCTTGCCTTTTATGCTTTACCCTAGAGGATGTGATTTATATAAAAGCCTAAGGTGCATCTCAGCCCCTGGAAAGAGGGTTTGTTGGAGGACAGGGAGTGGATGAAGATATTCTGCTCCCTGCCTCATAAACCAGCAAGTATTGTATTAGATCCAGGGAAGGACGCCAGTCTCTGGGGACAGGCTGGATGGTTGAGCATGGCAATACTTGAAATAGAAAAGGTCCTCATCAAAACTTGCTGCTGACACATAGGACAGGAAGATGGTTTACAGAAGTGATCAGGGGAAGGCAGCTGGGGGAAACAAAGGCAGGGGCATGATGGAGGGAGGCACCTCACCATAATGATGGGGTCAAAGGGGGAGCACCGTGGATCAGAGGCAACCCTGGTGAATATGAACAGGTGGGGTGGACCCTGCCTGGTACTAAAGGCAGCTTCAACAGACCTGAAGCAAAGTATCCTCTCCTTATCCACTTCCCCTAGAGAAAACACTCCTGAAAAATTCACCCTGACCTTCTATACACATAGCATGTACCTGAGGGCAGAGCCCAGCAAGACCTTCAACTAACAGCCCCATATTCATGAGCACCTGGAAGCGATGGGATTTTGGCTCGAGGGAGGGTGCAGCAGAGGTTGCATATGGGGGTGGGAGAGACTAAGCAGAGCAGAGGTCAGGGAAGAGTGGAGTGGAAACAGTTCAAGGAGAAGGTGAGAGGTAACAGGAAGGGGAGTGGGGCAGAGAGCAGAGGCAGTCATGGTAAGGGTGGGGAGCAGGAGCTTGGCTGGAGTAAGAGTGTTGGGGCCAGGGTTGGAGGGAGCAGGGTCGGGGGAGAAGATTGTGGAGTTTCTGATGTGCATTCTAGCCCCTTCTCTAACAAGAAAAGAGAATACCTGCCTGAGGTTTTACAGCTCACTTTGCCTCTTTCCC
>NW_005841947.1:3148655-3149115 GCF_000455745.1 Alligator sinensis
CTAAAAAAAAGTATCTCTTCCCTGGATCTTCCTCCTGAGTGCTCCTCCACCCTGGGCTGCTGCTCAGTGCTCACCTTCATCACCATGCTGGGTCTGTCTCTGACAGGGTCTGAAAGGCATGGGCCTCAGCCTCCCATGTGGACACCCCCTAATGAAGACATCTATAAATATGGGCACATTAGCGCTCACCATCTGCCTGTGCCTTTTGGACTGCTCCTTTCCCCACAGATTAGTGCACATGGAGTGTGCTGCAGCCAATCAATTACTATTCCTCCAGCCTCTGCTCCAGCATTCACGGATGCTGCTCTCCTCAGCAACTCTGCGGAGGCCCAACAGCCTGAGCCGCAGGCATAGCAAGGGGATCTCCATCAAAGTGAAACAGATGATTCAGCGCCTCCTCTCCTCCCACTGTCTACAGACAGACACAAACGTGTGCACATACATGCAAGCATTCTCTCTC
>NW_005841947.1:3149146-3149377 GCF_000455745.1 Alligator sinensis
GCAAGTCCAAATTCATCCCAGCCCCTTCAGGAAGCAGACACCAGGCACCAGCCTTTCTCACTTATTCCTCCTTTCATCTTTGTACACCCCTACACACTCCTTTCCCCATGTCTCCTCCACATAGTTTTTTTCTGCCTCTCACTTACTCTCTCTCCTGTAAATCCATGCATACTTTTTTGGTTCATTGGCCAAACTTAAAAACTGGTGGGGGAGGGTACAATATATTCCCTA
>NW_005841947.1:3149408-3157866 GCF_000455745.1 Alligator sinensis
ATTGATCCAACCACTATTTTATTTTTCAGTTTTCTTAGTGAACTGGAAAAAGAAAGAGAGAGAGAGAGAGAGAGAATCTCATTTTGGATCAACCATAATATTCTGCTTGACCCCAGCTAAAGCAGTGCATTGCAACTTAAGATGGTTGAGCTTTTTTATAAAACAACAATTTTAAAAAAATGAAAATGATATTGCAAAATTTAATATTTCAGCTTCACTAAATGTTCTCATTTCTCTCTCCATCTAAAGCCATTTTCCATATTCAGCCCAAATTCACCAAGTTCTGATCCTCCTGAATCTGAATTTTTCAGTCATTAAACAATTCAACCACAAAATGTCCAACTCTACCTTTTCTTCATCCATCACATTTGTTTCCCTGCTTCCCTCCTCATCTTCTCTCTCTCATTCTCTCCCCTTCTCCCAAACTCTGTTACAGTCACTTGGCCAAGTACTCACAGAGCTGGTTGCATATGGAGAAGTTCACTGAACTGCTGCAACAAATTTCATTCCTTGAATATTCTGTAGCCACAGGACACCTAAGAAGATTTTATTTTCTTTGAAGCACATGAATATTTGATATCCTCCCTCCTTCTCTCGTGCCTTAATTATTCTCTTATTTTGAAACACCAGCTCACATGAGGTATTTAAATAAAGATGTTTTTTGAGTTACAATCAGCTTGATACAGTTGAGGCTCTCAATATGTATAACAATCGGGGTATAGCCTACTCTTCGGCTGAGAAAAGAGGGAGGGCTGGAGGCAGCTAGAGGCTTTTTGCAGCCCAGGGTCACAGCATCAGCATTTCGTATCTAGTGGTTCAGGTTCCAACACTGGTTCAAGTCAGCACAAGTGAAATGAGATTTGTGGTCTCAGCCTGGTCCCTAGTGCACATTTAGTCACGCTGCATGAATCAACACATAGATCAGCACAGCAGTCTTTGTTCAGAAGATAACTGGCATAGCAGGGGGTGCTGTAGGTTACAACTATAGTGCAGTAACAGAGATACATGGGAATCTTGTGAATCAAATCCTGAGGGAAGGGAAAGTGCAAGGCAGGAGTGAAGGCAAAGCTGTGTGGGGAGCTCAGACCTGGAACACAGGGGGCTGCAGGACAGGAATGAGGGACATGGGCAAATGTTGCAACAGTGTGCATGTACCTGCGTGTGATAGTCTGTACACTGTGAATGCCTCTCAACAAGCACATATGCACAAAGGGCCACATCCCACAGAGCTACACCAAGTAATATTGATGTGCGTATCTAGCCCTGGCAGATTTTCATAGGACTGCAGCACAGCACAGCTCATGCAAACAGAAACTTGTGACACCAAAAGGTGGGTGGCTGTAGCTACCAGTGTGCCTCGAGAACTGGAGGCAGGTGATTGGCTATGATTTCAGACAGCTAAGCCTCAGGGTGGGGAGCTGTGCCCTCGGGTATCCAAGCTACATCCCCAGGTTTACTGCTGAGCTAGTATTCATTTAACTGGGTTATATAAGGACAGCTGTGTGCCTGGGAAGCAGGGGCCTATAAATGCATGTAGGGCAGTGGCTCTTAACCTTTTTAGACTTCAGGCACCCCTTAAAAATGGGAGGGTACCCAGGGCCAGAACAGCAGGGTGGGGGGGATGGGTGCACTCATTTTCTGACTATGAAAATGAGATAGACTATTCTTGCTCTTCTAGAGCAATTCTTCTGTTGCAGAGAACTCAGAAAGAGAATAGGTCAGAAATATTTTTGACACTATGGATTCCTATTTGAAATCTCTGGGTTTATCTCATGAAGCATGCGTTGGTGTTTGCACACTGCTTATCACCCTTCCAAGGATCTTGTGACAGCTCAGAGTGCCATGGCACCAGGACTGAGAATTGCTGATGTAAGGAAATGGGTGCTTGTGTGGGCAGCTGGGTTGTGAACAGTGCTGGAGATAGCAGCTGTTCCAGGTGGTGGAGACAATGCATCTGCACAGAGGTCAGAAGTGTCATCCAGTGCAAAGCCAGGCCCGTGTATATCTGAATATATCTCTACGTGGCCAGCAGTGTCCATGGGAACGTGGATGCTTTGGAGCTAGTGGATAATGATTGTGCCCACAGACATTCACAGATAAGGGAAGGAAAGAAAGGAGTATATAAAACCTGTCCATCCCTATTGCAAAGAAACCATTCCCCCTACAGTTGCTTCCCACTGCACCAAGTCTCCTCTGAGCTTTGAGAAGCTAATCTCTGTATGGTTCAGTGGTTGTTATTGTTGGGCTTCTCTGAGAGCTTCCAGGAAGGGGTGGGAGTGCCCAGGGACATTCCAGTATTCACTCTTCCCCTTCCTCAGAGGGGCATGTGACAGGCTCCCAGGACTGCCAGGGGGAGATTACGCCCACCCGGTCTTGCCTGAGGGTGTCTTCCTGACTCAGCTCTTCATCTCCACCTGCAATTAATTTTGTGGTTTTATAATCTTGTAAAAATCTGCCTGCACAGTCTACAAACCCTCTAAAACCCTCACTGAGGCTCAAAGCTGAGGCAAACCCAGAGTATTCAGAGCAGCACCCAGGCTGGAGGATCTGGCCTGAGCTGTGCCTAGTGGAGCAAACAGAGTCACTACAGTTTCTTTGTGCATGAACATATCCAATTCATTTTGCAAGCTTACAGTACCATTGGTCTTGACTGGACTTGGGCTGCTCTATAGAACTGATGGCCCAGGGCAGGAGGGACATCTGGCAGACCACATGGTGGGACCAAATCATGTTGCAAATGCTTGATTAGAGAGTTTGTGGAAGGAGGAAAAGACCCAAAGAAAACCTGTAGCCAAACAGTGGGAAGATGCATAAGCTCAGCCTGTAGCATTGTGGGAAAGATCAGCAATGATGTTGGACTGTTGCATTTCATGAGGGACTAGATCATATTCTGGATGCCCGCAAAGGTGCAGGGTGGTGAGCTCCCAGCATTGACTTTATGCCTTTCAAGGTGACCTCTCCTCCTCCCTGCCTACACAGGAACCAAGAGACAGGACTTGATGTGAGCTGCGTGTTAGAGACTACAACCAAAAGAGCAAGGACCGCAGGAGGATGAGTTCTGGCTGAGGTGCAGACTGCAGCCATTATTTACTGCCTTGTCAATGCCTAGTCTCCATTGCTGCTGCTTCTCTACACCTGCTCAGGAGGTGCCAGCAGTAGGCTGGTGCCTACAGAGTTGTCCTGACTGGGAAACAGGACCTGACGGATAGCCAGTGGAAAAAGCAACAAGCAGAGGGAACCTACACAAGGCAGAATCATTTGAGAATGGACTGAGACGTGTGCATCCTAAGCCCCCAACTTTTCATAGCTGCCCAACTCTATGTCATGGGTCTCATACCATCAACAGCTAGTGGGGATATCCATTTAACTCAAGGGCCAAACTCACAAGCTTTCAGAGCAGAGAGATCTCTCTCTCTCTCTCCCACTCTGCTGCTGTCATGCACTGCCAGTGCACAGTACAATGGTAACCATGAAATCCTAAGTGACAATGAATATGTTTGCTACTTTGGCAGGAAGGATATTGAAACCAAGTCTCGTTACATAATAATACAGGCCCCTGCACTAAGAAGCATCCCAAAGTGCTTTGCATAAAACACGTGGCAAACACTACTGAATTAATGTTTCTCAGAAACACCACGCAGCAGTTTCAGAGAGGAGTGAAGCAGCTACTTGTCCTATCAAATTGGAGCTATGTGGTGCAGATATTAAAGAGAGAGGATGAAGTCACCTCTGTTGGAATTCATCCATGACACCAACGTTTGACACCTTCAGTCTTAGGAATAATGCTACGGGATCTTTTCTGTCTCATCTGTAAGATGGCACCTCCCCTGGCACTATAGCCCCAAACAGTGATTCCAAAAGTTGGTGCCTATGGATTTGGCAGCGCAATTTCCCCTTGCAGCCTGGGTTTTCTTTGAAGAGCTCCATCCACACACTGATGCAACCTTGCTAATAAGCACTAACAAAATCACAGCCCCAAGCAATACAGCTACAGAGATTTCAGTCTCAGTTTACCCTCTGGGGGAAGGTAGTCCTTGCTCTGAGGATGAAGCATGAAGGGGAGGAAAACACACTAGAACAATGTTAAGGGACTGCACTGCTCTCTCAGACTAAAGGATATCAATGCAGTAACCATTCAAGGACAAGTATGATAAAGTCCCATCCTAAATGAATTTGGACTCTGAGAAAACTTCTCACAGTAAATAAGAATGACAATTAGAAGTCAAGTTGCGGGGGCTTATTGTTAAAGCAGCATACTGACTGGGATGAACATAGATACTGAACAGTGATGTTTCTCTAAAAGAGACTAGTCTGGGGGATCAACAGCTCCTCTCTGAAAAATGCCTTTGTCTACGCTCCCTGTATGAGAGTCACATATGTCATCCCAAGAGACCAAGATGAACATTCATTACCGTATGCTTTTCTTAGCCCTGAAAAACCAAGCCAAGGGAGGGAGGTGGAGTTTGTTGGGACCCATTTTTCATTAACAAAACTCTTAACCAAATTCTGCCTGCAGCAGCTTTATTTTTAGATATATATGAACCAGAAAGAACCTTGAAGAAGCTTTGAGGTCCCAGAGTGAACCGTTGGGCTTCAAGTGAAAAGAAAACATATCACATGACTCGTGAAGTGATCATCGCTTTTATGCAAGAGCTACTAAGACAGATGGGCCCAGAGCATCATCTTAACAGAGTCACTTTTCAAAACAGAATTGTGTTTGATTTAAAAAAAAATTTAAATGGAGACCGCATGTTCTTTCCAGATGATATGGACTCTTCGTAGTCAAGACTGGTATTTACCAGCAGAAATGAAAAGAGCAGCCTAGGGTGTGATTCATATAATGAATATTTCCTTCTAATCTAGTGACCAGAGCAGTGGAGTAGGAGATAAGAGATCTGAGCAGAATTCTCTTCTTGGACAGAAACAGTGTGCAGCCTTGATGGAGTTGCTACGCAGTGCATTTACTGCATCTACATAATGAGGATAAGGATATTGACCATTTATTGCTGCGACAAAACTCTATCCTGTTTGTAAAGCACTTTGCGATCCTCAGATGAAGCATGCTCCAGAAATACAAATCACAACTACCAGCTCAACACCAGAGAGCCTTGTTTGTCCAGGTCAAGACTAGGTTTTAATGATTAAGCTCTTTAAGCATGTCCAGTTCAGAAAGAAAATATAGAAAATGTAAAAATCAATAGAAACATTGCAGTTGAAAAGCAAGAGGAAAAGGAGACGACTTCCAGAGATGGAGTATTTTTTCATTTTCCTGAGGAAACCAGTCAGTCTCCTTTCTTTTAGTCCAAACCACCTGATGCTAACTAACATAGGGATGAAGGGAGCAGAAGGCAATTGCTAGCAGCAGAGAAGCTGTTGCAAAGGCAGGTGGTAAAGCATAGAAAAGCACACATCGGTCCTGAATATGCAATCCTGTCAGGCTCACACACCACACAGACCCCATGCAGCAAGGAAACAAGAGGGAGATAGTTTGGCTCCCTGCAGCTAGTAGGCAAATCTACTTCCTCACCAAGTGTTTCATTTTTGAGAGCTAGGGTTGGATTTGTGCTTGGTTTCTTTGCTGACAGAGGTTATAGGGCCAACTTTCTACCCCCCAAAACAGAGTTGAGGGAGGGCTGTATGTGTGCATGAGCATATACATGTAACTGTTTGGCATGTCTGGGAAGGGGAAGCTACAGACAGTTTCTCCTCCTGCCTGGTCGTCAAACAGCTAATTGTTCTATAACAGCTGAGTGAGACAATAGCATCTTGAATGGCTCAGCTTAAACATGGTCGTGACAGAAATCATAATATTTTTTAATCTCCTATTCTACAACATTTCTTGGATATCTATTTTTAATGTCTGCAGTTGCCTTTTCTTTTCTTTTTTTCTTTTCTTTTTCTAAATACACATAACTTTTCCTTGCTTTACACTACAGTTGTCTATTCACCTAGAGGTGAAGGTAGGATTGCAGATGGTGTGAACCACTGGGCTGTTCTGGTCCATTAACTACTATCTCCTTGATGTGGTAGGATAAGCTGTAGGTCTACCTAGTCTAAGAGGCCCTCTCCAGGCCATTCTGGATCGGACTGTTCCCCTTCCCTATGCATGCCTGTACACATAACTCCTCTTGTCACACAAGCACAAGGCACACACTCCTTTCAAGCATCCCCCACCCCACCATCTGTGCATATACCCCCTTTTGGGATACTTAGCCCACACAAAGTGAAATGGAACTGAATAGCATGGCATGACCTCCTGTGGTCAGCTGCACATTCCCCTTGCACATCCTCTTGCTGCTTGTGTAGAGGAAGGGTGAGAACCAAAGCAAACAAAACAAATCCCTACAACAAATACTTCTTCAAATTGTATTTTAGTTATTTTCCTTAGCTACTGGACACCAAACAATCTTTTGTAGAAATTTTTTAAAATAATTTTAATTGAAACCAGTATTCATGAAAGTAGGGCACTATCTACATATATTGCACAACAGTTATCTCACAGCTCTGCCACTGCCCCTCAGTCCTGCACTGCAGAATATTTAACATACAATCCAGGGCCAACTGCTATTTCAGCCCTGGGCTCCTCTCACAACTCTGACAGTGCCCCTCACTCCTACCCTAAAGCATCCCTTGGTATTCCAGGCCTGAGCTCTGTCAGCATCTTTCAATCCTAATCCACATCACTCTTAGTTGATCTAGTTTTGTAGCCTACATGCACAGCATTTTAATTGTCACTGAACCTCTGTCCTAACTTGCCCTGGTTTTTGTAGTCCAGATATATCTTTTGATACATTTTCTCACACACAAAAAGCTTCTGCTTTACCTAAGATAATAAAATTGCTATAATGTTCAATTATCAGCTTTCATTGCTTTGTATATGGCCAAATTTAGACTTTGGGTCCAGCGCACAGATTTTTGATATTTCACAATTTTTTTCAGTGTATAAAAAGTATAATTCGCACATTCTCATTGAATTTTTTATGAGCTGCATGTTGCCCACTGCTATATATTCAATAACTTTAATTACCACAGACGTCTATTTTCAGAAGGCTTTCTTCACCCCAGGAAGGAGAAAAGCAGATTTATTTCTATGCCCAAAAGGGATTTAGGCTCTATGGAAAATACCACGATCACCTGAGAACACTACTTCTTGTGACCCAGTGATTGGCTATAGCCCTTTTGCAAGAAACATTTACATCATGCATCAATCAATGGTGTCGCTCTGTGCTTCAGAGACATGCTATTTAAATCTCAATCGGTCCCTTGGTGACTGAACCCTGGCACATAGAAACATAAGTGGTTGACCTTATAGATTCAGCCTAAATGAACTATATGATTGACAGTTGCTGAGGGCAATATGACGGTGGATCAGATCCTGGCACTTCTAACTTTTACTGAGCACATCTTGGGATTCCATTCTTAGCATGGATGGGCTCCAAGACTGAAAGGCTGGGGGGATAGATTAAGCAGGGGTACACCTAAAATATGTGCTGCAGCATGGATCCAGACATTAGTATGCCAGGAGCACTGAGCACTGTCCAGTACATTGCTTATGGGGAAAAAAAATCAAGGCAAGCACCCCAGAGATGGACAAATTAGGCACCTAATTCAGCAGTGAAGGAGCAATCAGGGAGTGGAGAGGCTCTGAATGCAAGCCTGGGTTGTCATGATTATGTTCGTTTATAGAATATCTATAGGCAGTTAATTACAAAGCCATCAATTTTGCACTTGGTTTGATAACTGTCATTTCAATGGGCCTTCATGTGGGCTCAGGATCCTGCCCATACATAGATCCTTGCAAGACTGGGGGAAAAGGCAGTGAAATATAACTTGAAATGGGCAGCCTTAAAGAGACATTGCTTGCAGTGAAAATCCACAGCAGCTGAGCTGGTCACCGGGTCAGAAATAAAAGGAACAGAATGTTTGAATACTGTAATAGGAACAAATCAACACTACCATCAAATGAAGCCTCAGCTTAAAAATACATCTCTGAGCCAGAAGGGTCCCCAGAGGCTGAATGTGGTAGACTGCTTGAAGGCAAGGAATTCTAAAAGCAGGGGCTTCCTATGGATAGGAGCTGTCCTTTGTCCTGAACCGGCCACTACGTTGATCAAGGGATCCGTGTTACAGGTTACCTTCAAAACATTTTAAATCTGTGGGATATTATGCCTTCCTAAAATTTTGAAGAGTTTCAGAGCAGTCCTAGGTGAAGGCTTAATGCCATCTCAGACCTACACAAGCTTGATTTGCCAGTAGAGGGCATGGTGAGAGGGGTGTGGACAAGAGCCGGGACTCTATCCCTCCTCTGGGGTGGGAGAGAAGAGGGGAGGGTGGCACGCAGGTCAGCAGCAGGGTAACAGCCATGTAGCAGTCAGCAGGAGGCAATCAGAGTCATGAAAGTCTGGAAAAAAGCCTGTCTGAAGTAAATGGATGGGGGGGGGGGGGAAAAAAATATAGA
>NW_005841947.1:3157876-3194323 GCF_000455745.1 Alligator sinensis
GGAAATTAATAAAAAGGAAGGAATTAAAAAAAATAATTAAAAAACTAAAAAAGAAGGAACCAAAATCTTGCACAAATTTCACTGAACTGGGATTCAGTCAAGGGGCAGTTGGGTTAGCACTCACACCAGGCCAGAGCTGAGAACCAGCAAACTCACTGCATGCCACATTAGGACAGGGCTGAGACCCAGTGGGTTTGCTGCATGCCACGTTGCGGCAGAGTGGAGACCCAGCAGGCTCACTACATGCAGGCCACACCAGGACACAGCTGAGACCCAGAAGGCTCTCTGCATGGGTTGCATGTGTGTGTGTTGCATGCGGGGTTGCATGTTGGGGGATGCTAACAGAGCTGTTTCATATGGACAGCGATTCAATTCAAATGAATACAGTGGGGGAGGAGAAGCTAATCCACAGTGCAGTGGCTGACAGCTGTGGGGAGAGGAAGGGAGATGGTTGCTCAGAGCTAAAAGCCAATTGCCCATGTTCATTAGCGTTTAATTAGCTTTTTAACTGATCCCTTTGCACCAGTGGCTATCCAGCTGAGTGCACTGGGGTGCTAGAACAAGCAGCAAACTGGTAAGCTGCAGCTGGATGGTCAGCATATGCCAGGGTCACACCCCCTGGGGGTGGGAGGGGGTGCTGCCTTGGGCCAGCACCATCCCCCGGGGCAGTAAAGTTCAGGAGGGTTGAAAGTTTATCCACAGAGCAAAGGAATAGGAAGGGCTGGGAATGGTGCATCCTGGGATGCCTGAGGAATGAAAATAGAACATTTTTTCTCCCCCAAAGACTAACAATAGCCTGGAACAACTTAGGTAAACAGATCAAAGATGAAGTTATGCCTATTCAAGCAAAGGTTAAAATGTTTAAAGGGAACTCTGCATGGGTTAACACCATTTAATGGGTGAATGCTCCCACTTTATGTGCCTTTATGTTGGTTTAAATGTCACCTGTAACACCACCCTGACATAGAAGGCCCACTAGCAGATCTCACATTCTATTATGGGGGATGGACATTAGCATATTTGCATCCCAAGGGCTTGGGTTCCATGCCTTATTAACCTTTCAGTGGACTCCAAATGTTGAATACCATCACTTGGTTTACAGTAGCACCGAGGCCCTCAAAGTGAGAATGCTGCCCCATTTTGGTCAACCTTGTAGAGAGACACAGTAAAAGGCAGAGACTACAGCTTAAGCAGACTGAACTGATGAAAACTTGAAGAAATGGAAACATTTCATTGTGGGGAAACCAAGACACGTGCACGTTCAAGGTCTTTTTCCAAGGTGATGTGGGGAGGCTGTCTCAGAGCAAGGAATTAAGTACATTTTTCCACAATCTCAATCACATACACACACCCCCACAAGGGGAATGAGAGGCAATTAAATCAATTTAAAGCAAAAGGACATGCCTCATCCCACCACGTTAGAAAAACCTGTGGAATTCACTGTTGCAGGAGGTTGTAAAATTAAATGCTGTGGCTGGGTAATTTCTTGAGTGCTGATAACATCCAAAGCAATGCCAAAAGCTAAATGAATGGCAAGGGGCAATCACATCTTGCATTTCAGGGCATCCAGGCCTCGAAGGTCAGGGGAAAGGGATTTTTTCCCCTTCTTGTAGTGTTGCACAATGCAGGACTGCCGCTAAATTAACCATGATGAGAAAAAGGACACTGAGATAAAAGGACACAATAGCCAGATGTGGAAAATGGAAATGTTACGTTTCTCTGATCAAGGAGTGGAGAGAGATGAGAAGAGAGAACAGGAGAGCAAAAGAATGAGTAAGAGGGAGAATGAAATAAAAGGTGGAAAAAACTCAAACTTATGTAAAAGGAGAGAAAGACAAAGATCTAAAAGGAATGTGATAAAAGCAGTTTCCCTCCTCAGTCCTTTCAGAGCAACAGTGCAGAGCATGTCTCTACATCTAAATGAGCAAAAGCAAATGGCAGGTCATGCAGCAAGCATCCATGCCCAGTGGGGGCACAGCTGACCCCTTGCTCTGTGCACAAAGGGCTCACAGCTCTCCACCATTGTTTACACTAGCAGGGAGGCTAGGACAGGCACTCGGTACCACTGACATGGCCTCCTGTCAGTCAGTGCCATGGCTTGTGTGCCCTCTCATCACTCAGGTCTAGCCGATAGAGTCAGCCAGTGAGCACCCCTCTGCTTCAAGGCCTCCCTGTGATTGACAAGGGGCCTCTTGTGGGAAAAGCAACATCACTGACTTATTCAGCTTTCCATTGCAGATTGTGGTGTTACTGGAACTTTGTGCAGGTTGGATCCAGAACATTTAATATACCACACATGAGCCAACAGAGAGGAGGATGAGAATGTTTAATCCAGCTAGGCTGCGTAGAGACAAACTGTTTGCATAGATGAATGAAGCAAAGTTATGATTAAGACCAGCCTCACCCAGCTTTCATACTGGCCAACATACCTGGAGAAAGGCAAGAAGGGAGAAAAGCATCCTTGACGCAATATTATTTGCCCAGTTAAAACTCACGTACAAAGGACCAGATTTTATTCCAGCTATTAAGGTCTTGCATTTGAAAGCCTGTCTAACTCCATCCCAACTATGCAGTTGATCCAATAAAAAATATCATGCAAAGAATTCCTTGTTTTTCACATAATTCCTGAACCATCATGGCTACAGCATTGCTTTAATGATACTTATTAGCATGTAAGTGGATTTAGGCATCTAAATGTGATCCTATTCCAGCCTGCATGAGTTAATTCATGGTTAACAGAAAAAGTGGGTGGTTCCTCCTCTTTCCATTTTTGTGACTCAGCCCTAAGGCTCAGGTGATGCTGTACTACAAAAGTAGATGCATTAATGGATTTCAGGGACTTGAGCTGGGTGAAATAGGATGAAACCTAGATCGACTTAGATGCCCCATAGATGGAATAAGATCTGACCTATAGTCTACTGTTTTTACATAGGAATTGCCATTAAGAAGAGCTTTACTAATGAATAAGCTGACAATAGGTTCCTAGGACTCCTTGCACCCATTTCCAGCCATATACATCTCCACTGTTTCGCAGACCACTGCAGTGTTGCCCAGCTGTGTTGGAATGTAGGCAGATAAGAATACGAACTTGTACTGAAATGGCAGGGAGTGTCAGCTTGGCAGCTCAAGAATCCAGTTACTAATGGCAGTCTTTGGTCAGACAGGCTGCACAATTTGCCCTGTCACTTGGGAGAAGCACCAGTAGAACTTAGCATAAGTGGTTAAAATAAAGCCATGGACAAAAGGAGTTGCCTCCAACTATAAAGCGCTCCTTTGCACAACAACAGAGCACTGACAGTACTGACCGACAGAAGAGAGTGCCACCATCTGTTCCACTGCCACCACCTTTGTAGCTCTGATGTTTTCCTGGTGGCTCTGCTCCTCATTTAGCTCAACACAACTTAACTTCTGAAATCTAAACAGATTGCCAAACAGAAACTCCAATCCTGCAGAAAATCCAAATGGCTGCCTTTTTTTAAAAGTTTCCCTTTTTAGAGACAGCACATCTTCAACCACTCTGCCCACTTTAACTACACGGCTTTTTTTCCCTGGTAAAGGTTTTTCTATGCACAAAAGAAATATCTGATGGAATAGCTTTCCACTATCTTTGCTTTAGAAATATTAGCAAGATTTAATTTATATATAATCATATCAGTGCAAAAGAGTTAATTGAAATATTGAATAACTACAACTTTAACAGGATTTGAACATAATACTTTAGACATTACTAAGCGGCTGAGTTATCCACCATACTATACACATTTTAGTTAACTGTGGGGGAAAGACTTTAAAGCTATTATTTTTCCCATGGAAGGGTATTCTCTGCATTGGACCAACAACTATATGCATGAAAAGTAACTTAAAAATCAGATGAATGTACCTTTTTCTCTTTCATTAAAGGGACAGGAGAATAAAATGTGTTTTACAATTTAGGTATTAATTTCTTATTCATTGGGAACCTGTAGCCATGGACTAATGTGTGTACAAATACAAGAACCTTGCTGTGAGTCCACTGACCTTAGTCAAGAAATCCTAGGAATAAAGCATGGCCAAAAACACCTGGGTAACTCTTTTATGAAGCATATGTTATTCTACTCAGGGCCAAATATTAACTGGATACAGAATTGCGATAGTGCTCCATGGAGCAGCTGTGGAAGAAAAAATGTGTTTGTGATTAGGATCTCAGTGGAGTAGGTGAGAAAGGACTATGCTAAAGGAGCGTATCAATAAAGCTACAGATGCTACATAAAGTGGGCCTGAACTGAAAACTTGATTCTCAGGTACCATGAATTTTGAGGAAGCTTATTTCCTGAATGTTGTGCCTAGGGTTTCTCTCCATCTACAAATGGGATTCAACCAGGAACCTCATATTCAGATAAACCGAAAACGGAAAAAAAAAAAGATTCAGATCCAAAGAGTGCAGACAAAGTCTATCTCCAGTCAGCAAAATCAGGCACTTTTTCCAAGGGAATATACAGTTTTCCCCTCAGGGCCATTGGTTACACTACGGTTTTGGCTCAGTAGTGGTTGAAGTGTTTTAAAGAAAGACTGACCACTATTTGGTGGGTCTCAGGCCAGGTCCTAGTGGGAAGCGAGGGATTTGCTCCACAAAATGAATGCTGCCAGGATAAATACTTTAAAAACAGTGAGATGGTCAGATACCATGATGTTGGGAAGTAAACAAACATGGAGAGAGCATGGAGGATACAATTCTTCAAAGGGTAAACTGATTTAGTTAAAAGAACTGATCTTAACCCCTGAAAGCAGGTGCAGATTTTAAGTTCCTGCAAAAGTAAAGGGTAAAATTTCTGTGCTGTACCAGAAAGATCCTGGGCAGAGAACTCCCATCCCAGGGCAAGGAGAACTATGGCAGCTTTAAAGAGATCAAATGTTGTGTTGTCTGGGTGTTGGAAGTTTGTTTTGAGCACAAAACTAAATATGCGCATTGCTCGGTATTATACATGGACACAGGTAGAAGAAACTCATTCTAGTGTGTGCCACAGCTACTCCTATTCCACAGGCTTTCTGACCAAAGCTAGACCCCAAACTAGTGGACAAAATGAAAACAAGTCAAATTAAAACAACTGACCTGAATTCTGAGCCAAAACTTCCACCACGCTCAGAGATGCCCCTAAACATTTTTTTTAAAGGAAAAGCTTTCTAAGAAATCAAATCCCAGTGCCTCTTTCCTATTATTTATTTGTTGTCATGCTTTTCCCACCTTTTCTCCTATAAAAAATGTATGTAGGAAAGCTTCAGAGGGAAGCACATTCTCCTTACATTTCCAGTCTGCTTTTTCAGAATGAAAAGGTCCAAATGCAAAGTTCAGAGAAGCATCTCCCTCATTTTTAAGTACTGATGTGTACTGATCCTCCACAGGCTTGGAAGTTTTATTTAGGGATTAGAAAAAGTAATCCTGATCTATTAAAGCTACAGGGAGGTCAGGCACAGCAGTAGCAGACCAAGAACTTTCCATGCCCGCAGTCAAAGCATATTCTGTTATTCTCTTTTGTCTTGAGCAGCCAGATGGAAGGAGGCAAAAGGCTGGGCATGACTTCACAGTGTTTCCTGACATGTTTACAACACAACAGTGTGATGAAGCTCTTGTCTCGAAAATTTTTGCAATGTCCAAATGTCAGCTCACAGTTCATGTGGTGCCAGGCTGCCCCAATGGACTTTCTGTGCCAATGGGGTCTTACACTCTATGACTTGCCCACCAGCAGGTGCCTGAAAATTGACAGAATAGGACTATGTTGGGAAGGAAGGGGAAGTGAAGTAATTAAGAGTAGTACCCCAATTACTCAGGAAACAGACAACATGCATGCTTAGTTTAGAAGGCAAGAAAATTAAGGAAAGTGGTAGAGGCATGCACAGTTGGTAGTTTGGAAGGAGAAATTTCCCCAGCAAGTAATACGGAAGGGATACTACAGACACCCTAACTCAAGAGAGCTCACTACTAAATTAGGACCAACCTTTCCCAGCAGATGGTGCTGTACCAAATAGTTCAGAAGCTCTGAGGAGGGGGGAATTCATTGTTTCCCAGATGGAGCTGCTTGAGGACTTCACAGCTATTCATCCCAACCTCCCTCAACTGGGGGTACTATATAGGACTGTGTAGGTTGTGTCTGGCCATAGGGAGTTTGCAGTTCCTCCACTACCAGTGTCTCCTAGCAGGGACTATAAAAAAAATCTACCATTAAACATCGCAGTAACAATTAATATATAAGTAGTTAATATTTACCAACTGAATCATCTCTCTTTCATAATGCATCCTCTGCTTATTTATTAATAGGTAACGACACAACTTCAAATGGAAATGAATGGTCAGTGCTTCCCTTGGGCTATTGTTAAAGGTTGCTTTCATTTCAACTGTAAAGACCATTCATAAATAAACCATCAAAATGCCCACTGGGAGATTAAAATCTCTATTATGGATTCAAGTTCCCCAGCAGACTTGCATGGTGTCATCATACATAGGGCTTGAATAATTTTAATATACTCAAACTCTGCAGGATTCAAAATCACTCCAAAATTGTGTTTGGTTTTGGCTACATGGGTTTGAAGCAGCCCTGTTTCCTGCATCATTATCAGAGAGTACGCATAGTTTCTTCTACCTGCTACACACCTGGGGAGAACAGGAGTACACGGGCTTCTTCCTGGAACACAGACTTTCAACGGAGATTTCACGACAGCAAGAAGCTGGAATTCTGATTGACAGATTACTTGGGCTGGAGAATCCAGGAGCACCTGCTCACCTGACTTCTAGTGGGACTTATGTTTTTACACCCCATAGGAGTTTTTGGAATTCTCTCCTTCAGTCTTAAAAGCACGTTGAAAAAGTACCTAGAGCAGTAGCTGCCAAGCCTTTTTAACCCAGGGACCATTGGCAACCTTCAATATTTCTCACAGGTCACTAAGCATCTTCCTCATCCAGCTTTTAACTGAAAAAGGAAGCAGCTTGCTAGGGACATGTTACCCGGCTTTAGGGACAGCCCCAGGATACAGACCAATTTGGGAACCCCTCTAAACTACAGCACTATACCCTTAGCACACGGTTCGGTACCTACCATTAAGTGATGCTGCAGCACCTGCCTATCTCCCTGCACCATCTTGTTCTTACCCCTGCCATGCCCCATGATTCTACAGGTGTTACTATGGTCAATCCTAGAAGATGACATCAAACCAAAGCCTTCTCCCTAACCCAGAAGGTACTGCTTTTTATACAGCTTGCACTCCCTTGCAGAAACAACCTCTTACCAGCAAGAAGTCCCTGAGAACATTTTCCATACTAATGCATTCAGGTAACATACCCCCAAAAAAGAACAGCTGCTGAGGAGCAATGTAGCTCTGCCATGTTACTACAAACAGTCATCACATCAACTGTAACGGCAGGCCCGGCAGGGAGGAGAGAAGGAACACCCCCCCCCCTACTGCATGATATCTGCATTCAGATGGGAAAAGGCCAGGTTCCACAATGTTTGATGCTAAATCTCACCCTTGAGCTTTAGTGCACAGATTCTGACTGGATACAAGCCTGGCAGCATGTACATTGCCCTGCTGCAACACTCAAAGACCTCAGATGATGAACCAGGCGACATCCTTGCCCCAAGACCAAACACTCCTGCTCTTCTTCATGCTCTGGTAGACAAGATCCCTGGGCACAATTCTTGCCTTCTGCTTCCTTATTCTCTCCTTCCAAGAAGGCTTTGGGGGAGAGATGCTGGACTTTCCTTTGGCACCTGACACCAAGCAACTCTACATGGCTGTTTCTCAAGGGCTCCAAAATGTCACTTTAAGCTATCCCTCACCCCAACCCCCACCCCCAAATAAAGGGAGCAGCTCTTCTTTCTCCATCCCTAAAACACATGCCAGAGTCAAAATAGAGGTTATCTCGGCTACTGAGCACACAGGCAGGTCAGGGACTAATGGGAGAATGAGAGAGAATAAGAAATCCCAGTCCAGAGACATACATCACATTTTCTTGATAGAGAGCCAAACACCCTGCACAGCACAGAGTCCTCAGGAACAGTGCTGGGCTGGATGAACAGGTGGAAACCGGGCAACTGGTCCTATCCCCCACTGGGTCAAGGCTGTGCATAAAAATACTCCTTGCTCTACACTCAGGATGCTGGGAAGGACAACATTTGCTCATGCTACAACTGTCCCAGCATTAGCCTGTCCCCATTTCCTCCCTCCCAAATGGCAAGGAACCTCCCCTCCTCTCCATGCTCGCAGCCATAGTTTCCCAGGCAGGAAGCCCCCAGGATCAAAATGCTGCAGACACTGAGGATGCGATTAAATATTTAAATCAACCAAATTACATTCTTCCGGTGACATTCAGCGGCTGTGCTGCTACCCTGCCACTTGCTTCCCCCCTGGCCTGTAGCTGCTCTTCCCCCCACACAGGCCCATGCCAGCCTGGGAGCTGCTCCTTCCACTCTGCTCCCTGCTAAATGTTTTTATTCTCAACCACCTGCCCTGGGCCCTTTCATCAATTATTAATCAAGTGCTCTATGAATATGCAAATCAGCCCCACACACTCGCTTTTATTAAATTAAAAAAGAATAAAAAGGAGCCATGTAGCACGCGGCGGCATAATGGATGATAGCATATGTCTCTGCAGGGGTAGGGAATAAGGGGCAAGTAGGGGGGGGGGGGGGGGGGGGGGGGGGGAAGGGGGGGGGGGGCAGCCTGATGGGAACAGGCTGAGAAGCGAGTTTGCCTCAAATGGGCCTTGGAAACTGGTGATTCAGAAATATTTACTTTTCCTTTAAAGCTTGCAACTCTGTGGGAAAAGGGGGTCTTGCATAGTGGATGTGAGGTGACATGGAGGAGGGGGACCTAATTTTGCAACACCAACAACAAGACTTTTAAAATGTGGCAGTTGTTTTCCTTTGATCACCATCCTTCCCTTCCCAGTAGGGGGCAGGGACATGCTGCCAGCCTGGATTTCTCAGGTTATGAGAGCTGCATCCCCTCTACCCTGTTGTGTATAATAACCCTTTCCTCTCTCCTGTCCCTTCAATATGCCTTCTCATGCTGGCTCATCTGCATGCCCACCACCCTTTCCCTCCCCACCACTCCCTTGTGTAAAGTATGCAGGTTGCCAACCACCCCTGGAAATATGGGCTTTTTCTGCTAGACTGCCCTCCTCCCAAGACACTCTGCAGAAGGCTCTTCTAGAGAAGGAAGCTGGGATCAGTTAATTCCCTTGATCCGCTCTTAGCCATAGCCTCATTACAGAGAAAGCAGAGCAGAGTCACCTTGATGAAAACAGAGATCCCTCCCCATCCCCAGTCTGAGAGAGCACCCATGCTAGGGCTGACAACCAGTCTGCTCCCCTCCACATCAAAGCGTAGCTATTTATCCATCCCTGCCGGCCCTGCTCAATTCAGATGGCAGCCGGCTGATTGCAATGCTGAGCATTGACAAATCACCTTGACCGGGCTCCACAAGGGTTGAAGTGCACTTAGTGCAGGTGAGAGAGCGGAGGCATGCGAAAGCACCTGGGGCACAGGCCAGAGTCTCTGCTGGAGAACCTGAGGTGAGTATACATTACAGCCAGCCCTTAGCCTCTTCATGACAAGGAGGGGGCACTTTGTGAGGGGGCACCGGGCATAAGAAATCAAACAAACACCAGAGATGGGCCAATGCTGTAGCCCAGCCCATACACGAAGGGGTTGAAGTTTCAGAGGATGCAGCCCGGGAGAAGAGAGGTGCTGGTGTGAAGGGGATGCAAGTCAGCAGTTTGGTGCACCAGTGTGTTTGAAGCCTGCTCAGACCAGCAGAAGATTTTGGGGGCCCTAGAGATGGAAAAAAATAACACAGGATCCAACGCTGCCAGGGGCTTCCAGCTGGTGGTTTGAGAAGGTGAACACATTTTAGCTAGCGCATGTAGCAGGGCTGGTGGCACTGATGTAGGGGTGGATCCAGAGGGGGTACATTCGTGCAGCTGCCCCCCTTCTCACCACACAGTAGCCGGGGACTTTTTAAGTCCCAAAGAAGGTAAGAATTCCACCCCCTCCTTCCCTCCATGCTCAGAGGCACGTTCCCTCCCCACCCTCCCCTTCCACTCCTTCCCTCTCCCACCACTACTGCTGCTGCCTCTACTTTGAGCTGAGCCCAGCCCCTATGCAGCCCAGCTGAAGTAGGACAGGAACTCCCCTTGTCACAGGACAGTAGGAACAGCACTACGGGAGGGAGGGGTGGGCACCAGACACACCTCTGAGCACAGGAAGGGAGGGGGAAAATCTTACCTTTTTTGGTACTTAAGAAAGCAGGGGATTCAGCTGCTTCCTCACCCCTCTTTCTAAAATCCTGAATCCATTACTGCAGTGATCCATTTTGCTCACAGAGAGCAAGGACAACTTACTAGCTTTGTGACACTGATTTTTAGTTATGCTGCACCTTGCATAGACATCATAAAATCTGTGCCAAAGAAACACCACTGCTCTGATCTGGCAATGTATCACCCTGCTTCCTCTGCTTGTGGTAAACAGATGCATAAGGTGTGTAGTAATGGAGAATCAGGGCTTGTCTGTCCCTGTCATAGTTGGCCCCATATACCTGCTGCCTACATACAGAGTTAGGCATTTCCCTGCTATTCAAGTATCAGAGGCCTAACATTACTGATGTCCTGTGTTCCATGTTGATGAACCCAGTGGATCAACTATGATCTCAGATGAACCTGTATAACCTCTCTCGTGGAGTCATGTGGGATAAAAGGTCTCTTTTTATGAGCAGGTTACAAAACACCTGGATGCAGGAGTAGGGGTAGACATCGTTTACTTAGACTTCAGGAAGGCCTTCAATACGGTATCCCACCCCATACTGGTGAACAAATTAAGAGGCTATGACTTGGATGATTACACAGTCCGGTGGGTGGCAAATTGACTAGAGGGTCATACCCAGAGCGTGGTGGTGGACGGGTTGGTATCGACCTGGAAGGACGTGGGCAGTGGGGTCCCGCAGGGCTTGGTCCTTGGACCGATACTCTTCAATGTCTTCATCAGTGACGTGGACAAGGGAGTGAAGTGTACTCAGTCCAAGTTTGTGGATGATACAAAACTGTGGGGAGAAGTGGACACACCGGAGGGCAGGGAACAACTACAAGCAGACCTGGACAGGTTGGACAAATGGGCAGAAAACAATAGAATGCAATTTAACAAGGAGAAATGCAAAGCGCTGCACCTAGGGAGGAAAAATGTCCAGCATACAGCAGGCCTAGGGAATGACCTGCTCGGCAGCATGGAAACGGAAAGGGATCTTGGAGTCCTAGTGGGCTCCAAGATGAACATGAATCATCAGTGTGACGAAGTCATCAGCAAAGCTAACTGCACTTCATTGTGCATCAGCAGATGCATGACGAACAGAACCAAGGAGGTGATACTTCCCCCCTATCGGGCGCTGGTTAGACCGCAGTTGAAATACTGCGTCCAGTTTTGGGCATCACACTTCGAGAGAGATGTGGATAACCTGGAGAGGGTCCAGAGAAGGGCCACTCGTATGGTTAAGGGCTTGCAGGCCAAGCCCTACGAGGAGAGACTAGGGCACCTGGACCTCTTCAGCCTCCGCAAGAGAAGGTTGAGAGGCGACCTTGTGGTTGCCTATAAATTCATCATGGGGGCACAGAAGGGAATTGTTGAGGCTTTACTCACCAAGGTACTCCTGGGGGTCACAAGAAATAATGGCCATAAGCTAGCAGAGAGCAGATTTAGACTGGACATTAGGAAGAACTTCTTCACAGTTAGAGTGGCCAAGGTCTGGAATGGGCTCCCAAGGGAGGTGGTGCTCTCCCCTACCCTGGGGGTCTTCAAGAGGAGGTTAGAGAGACATCTAGCTGGGGTCATCTGAACCCAGCACACTTTCCTGCCTATGCAGGGGGTCAGACTCGATGATCTATTGAGGTCCCTTCCGACCCTAGCATCTATGAATCTATGAAAAGCCAAGCGAGGGAGTTTACAATCAGACCCAGTGTCTACAGAACAGTCACAAAGCCCACAACAGCTTGGCTGCCCAAGTACTGGTGTTCAGAGAGGGGGAGAAGTTGCTTGTACCCTAAATAACCATACACAAATGTAGGGACAACACAGTGCACCCTCCAAGAGTACTGTGCTGCTCTTCCCCCAGCTACAGCACATTCTGGATGGTGAATATTAAAACAAGAAAAATACCTGTTTTGCACTGAAGAATTTGAATGCTCCCAATTGTCAGGTCTTGAGCTGAAAGGTAGTGGGATGCTGGGGGAACCTTCTCCTAATATACCCATATAAACATTCATTAGGGGCCGTTTTTTTGTTGTCCTCATTTCATTTTTTTCTAAACTACTATTCCCCACATGCTGGTACACAGGTAAGTGTTCTCAGATGAGGAAATAGTCTCTCCCTGCTCCCCAGAGATTAACATGCACGGCCCTGAACTGAGCAGCAAAGGAGAAAACCATGTTCTTTTTGCCAATCATTCAATAGTTTCCCAACTTCTTTTCTGTGTATTTTTCAGTTCTAAATTAATTTCTGCTGCTTAATCTTGCGGAGACCCTGGGTCCCCACTGTTACCTTGGGCCTCTCTTAAAGGCAAAAAAGAAAAGAAAAAAAAAAAAGAAGAAAAGAAAAAAAGAGAGTAATTTGCTGCCATAGTGATTCTAGTGAAATGCAAGTGCTTCATTCCCCCTTCCCCAAACGAAAAATTTCATCCGGCAGCAACCCCTAAAAATCATCCCTCATTTGACCCACCACCACCAGCATCCCATTCATTTGACAGGGGCTAGGAAGACAGTACTCGCTGCCTCACACAGCAAGTTTTGCTATGCCGGTCAGGTGATAAAGGACCATAAAGCCTGCTGCCCCAGGTGGCTGAAAGTCTTCCTGCCAGAAGGGAACCTCTGGGTGACTGGTTATGCTACACTGCCTCTGCAATGAACCCAGAAGCTTTAGCAAGCAGCACATTAGACTCACTCACTCCCATTCTGCACCTGCTGAAACATGAATATTGCGCAGCGCAATATAAGATCATCACTGAATGCATGCCAAAAAGCATGGCTGAGACAGAAAGGGGCTTTGAGCACATGCTCAGGGCTGTACTAGCTGCCCGATTTTCAGGATTTGACAGGCTAAGCATGAGTGTGTGGGCAGGGCATGTTTTTCAGTAGGGCTTCTGGGCTTGCCCACACAGAAGGGACTGACATGTTTTAGAGAGGGTGTCTGGCCAGTCTCAGACCATGCCCACCACCTCTCGCACTACTTTGCGAAGGAGCCAGGTCAGCAACATGGCTAAAGGGCAAGATACCCTTTGGTCATGCCCAGCTGGCATGATATCCTTTGGGAGTCAGTACAACTTAGAACAGTCTCACTGCTTCTCTTAGCTGCTCTGTAGCTCTTGGAAAATCATATTCCTCCATCGGAAAATGTTAATCCTACATCCCCAGCATCAGTCCTTTTACTTGGGATCCTTATCTCATAGTCCAGCACTACAGAGATTCTAGTTAAGCTTATATGTCCCAGTCATTATTCTGCCTTATTCTAACTAGCCCATTGTTCAGACAATCTACTGTTCAGCTTCATGTTTTCCAATGCCCTCGTAACATTATAATCATTCCTGTTGCTTAACCCTCAGGTTCTGCCTCCACCCTCCCTGATCCCTTCCCCGGGTCTTGTTCTCTGTTAACTTCAAGCACACCACTGAAGAAATGCAGCCCTCAAGGCACAAACCATGTTCAGAATGGTTCAGTTTGCCATCGTAAAGTGGACTGGAAAACTGAGCTTGGGGAGAGTCTTCACACCCCATGTAACTGGGTCCTGCCTGCTCCTCAGACAAGCTCTTTTGAGAGCTCTGTATGCTGCCATTTCTCACTTGCTCCTGGACTTTCCCTTCACCTGCAGGGCACTGGACTGAATATACTGATCTTGGAGGCAGAAATATAACCCTACTTGGATCATGCGACACCTGAAGCTGTTGTGACTGCTGTTTACAGCATCTCTATTTTATGAGGATCTCTTCCTCTGTGCAAATGACGCACCCATATTCTTTTTCCCCGTCAAAGTTGCTGCAGCCAGGGACCAAGGAAATACATGCCCCATATATTCAGGGAAACTTATTTTCATTGGAGACTGGAAAACTTGGGTGGGTGTCTAACTTGAGGACAATTTGAAGGCGACTGATTTTCAGAAATGTCACCAAGAAGCACTGTGGAAAATGCATCTCCTTCCAAAAATGGAAGTATTGGAGTTGCTAGTCAGAGTTGACTGTCTTGGCTTTTGTCATTTCTTTCTTGCCACTTCCCCTAACCCAGCCTACAATTCACAATAGGTATCCCCCAGCTAAGCGAGAAATGGCACTGGTGTGCCTTTCCCCGATGAAAGGATTCAGCTGAGGGGGGCCTGAACAAGTGTCACAAAAGCAAAAGGCAGCTCTAAGGTCCAGGCAATGCAACAGAGAGAAGCACATGAGTTCAGTTGAGGGTCTGTGTGGAATCCAACGTTGAGCTATCACTGCAGTACGTGAGATGAGATCTAAACTCTGATCTGGACTGTAGGGCTCAAATGAAATGTATTCTGAGCACAAACTCTGCAGAGGAGAGACTAGACTGCTGGACTTCTGTGGCACCTAGGAGTCACTTTTGGAGATAGCTCTTGAAGGGAGGTGACTTCACAACTAGAATACATTCCTAATATAGCAACATAAGAAGACTTGTATTGCATTCCCACTGGAACGGTCCCCAAACGCACCCCCCATAACAAGCCAATACTGGCAGGGGCACATTCTAGGATGTTAGATGTACACCTTTAATTCTACCTCTAATTTCTTTGAAGTTGAGATCCCGAACTGGACTTCTGTGCACCTGGAATACATGCTGCACATGGGCTGTTTCTAGGGCAAATATTTGTTCTAAACACTATGTCTAAAAAGATTTCTTCTCTCTCTTTCTCTCTCTCACTCTCAATTTTTGCATCTTTCGGTCCTGAAAGTAATTAACTTTCAATGGCAGCTAATTATAAGTGAAGAGAAATTGGAGTCTGCTGTTTGTTTGGTGCAAGCTCGGGAAAGTGTTTTTTAATTGGAAACCCTCTTTGCTGGGTGCATTTCAATCCATTTTGCACTGTATTTATTGTTCCAGATTCATATTGTAACTGTGACCTTTCATCTAATGACAGAAGCTCATGCTGAGAAAATATGATTTTTTTAACAAATAGATATTAGGTCTAGGAAAGAGAACGAGAGGAAAAGGAGGTTAGAAGAGAATGCAGGAGCCCAAGGGGATGACATAGGACAAGAATGTCAAAGCCACTGGATGAACAGTTCTGACACCACAGATTCTAGCAGAAAGAATTGTAATGGCCACCCAAGCCTTAACATTCCTCATCTCTATCTTTTCAGATAGCCATTTTCTTGACATCATTTCCCTCCTTTCCCTGGGACAGGATTCATCCAAAAGCACAATGACATAGCTGCTGCCATGCCTTTGACTGCAGAGTGGAAAAAGCCACCCTGAGCAAACCAAGCATCTGACCTGATGGCAACCCACATGGAAAAACGCTCAGAGCAGCCCTCTGATCACAGGTTCTGTGCACAGCCTGTGGCAGGTCTGGAATCTAAAGGCTGTGGCTTCCGTCAAAAACCTGATACTGCTGGCCTAAAGCGTCCCATAAACCACAATACAACATGCTTCTCTGGGGGAAGACATAAGGAAAGGATATGTTTAGATGTGACCCCTTTTGGAATGGATGAGAATGGGAGTCACGCTCATGCTGTCTTCTGCACAAGTGTGACTACGCTGTAGGACCTGCAGGTGGCTGCTGAAGGGTCTCCTGACCCCACCCCACCAATCAAAGGGGGAAAAGTCACATGGAAGTTGCAATGAAGAGCTCCCTCTCTTCCCACTACCTCTGTTCCACATAATACCCCCCGAGCCTCTCAAAGGACTCCAATTCAGAAGAAGTACAACTTTGAGAGGCCTAAAATGGCACTGTCCCAAAGCTAAGAGGTTGTAGTTGGAGCAAGAAAAGTTGAAGTTGGGTATAAAAAAGCATCCTCTCCACAGCACTTCACACAGAGCACCAGGCCTAAGCCCAGCACCCCACATATAGATCCTTTGCCCAAACCAGCTGTGTTTGCTTAATGTGACTCCAATGTCACAAGCAAAGAACGACAATGGGGTTTTTTTGTGGATTTTAGTAATAAAGAATGCTTGCATGATTTAGGGGATTTTCCAGGTGGGAAAAATAAACTCCTGCTTTTTTATCTGTCCAATGTGTACACTACTACCCTTTGTTTGTAGAGGGGAAGGGGCCTCCCAAGTCAGGAACTGACAACCCTTCTCTATGCAAGCAGTCACTGAGAAACTGGTGGTAAAATAAAACCTGTTCCGTGAGATTACAGCAGGGCTGGGAGTAGCCTGTTCTGTCAGAAAAGCCCCCCAAAAAGACAGAAGGACTAAGGAGAGCAGATAGAGAGCACTAGCTAAGAGCCCTGACCACTGCTTTCCCTTCTGAACCCCCCCAAACTCTAGGTATTCCTTTCTAATGCAAACAACAATACCCTGTAATAGTCAGCACTTGAATGTGTGTTGGAGGAAGATAATAAAGCTAAACAGCCTCCTTTGTTATGGAGCTCCCCTGTCTGCACCTCCCCTGCCCTGCAGCACCTGATGTGGCCACTGCCAGATCTATAATCTCCTGTTAGTGCCTGAAAGACCACAAATGACAAGGTGATGGCTTAGGTATCTCAGACCCAATGAAGCCAAGAGGCAACATCTCCAGGAAACAGGAGCAGCAGCTCTTTAGGCTCAGAAGTGCCTGGTGAGGTGCATATGGTACATTGTGAACTGGCAGCTCCAGCTAATAAGCTGCTCTTGCCAGCTGTCCACGTGGCTTATGCAAGGAGAAGCTTAGCATGCACTGGAGGCTGTTTGGCAAAAGGCTTAGTAGATTAATTGCAAACCATTTATATGACACACAGAGTACCAACTGCCTAACATTTAGCTACCAAGGGCCAGAACGGGCCAGGCTTAAAGAAGTAGAGGCATCAGTCCATCCACCTTGCGGAATCAACTGGTATCACACTGCCAGTCATGACTACCTTCCCCACCAGACCCCTTACTTTCTCCCCTCAAAGACACTTTGTGGATCATCTTATCCAGCAGAACAGGACATTGCTGCCTCTTACTCAGTTCAAACATGTCCTCTGGGCACTTGTACATGTGATGAAAATTCCCCATGTTTGTGGTTTAATTGCATCACACTTTACACATACGGGGATTTTTCTGCATTTTAAATGAGTTTGTTACATTGCAAACTAAACTACATCTTCACATAGTTTAGTTTGCAAGGTAGCTACTTGTAACATTGAGGCCTTTAATCTGACAACCTGCCCCCTGGTGTGGGAGAGGCAGGCTGAAGGCAGAAGCAGTGAGGGGCCTGATCCCCACCCCCCCTTTGCGCAGTTTGCCCAGGTATCCTGTGGCTGGCTGGCTGATGGTCCCTGAGCTGCAGGGGGCCCCGGTCTTTCCTCCATGGTGGCAGTGCCCCCTGGGGCTGCCCAGGCAAGCCCTTAGTGGGCTAGGTGATGCCCCAGCTCAGAGGCAGCACCTGCTGGAACCAACTCTTCCCTAAGCCCGCGGGGGCTTCCAGAGCCATATGTACTGTACCTGCCACCTTCCCACTGTCTGCGACCACCCAGGAACAGACTGGCTTGCCCCTGGGAGAGCTCAGGGAAGGAGCAGGAGGGCGGTTGGGCATGCTGGCAGCTAGAGAAGGTGGCAGTGATGGTGCATGGTGTGCTGGAAGGAGGAGGGGTCACTTTCCGGCATGCCAAGCAGCAGTTTCTGCCCAGTGCTGTTGCTGGTCAGCCCCAGTGGGTGAGCCTGGGGCTGGCACTGGGGCCCAGGTTGATCAGCAGCAGCCCGGGATAAACTGCTGCTCAGTGTGGGAAGAAAGCAACTCCTCCTCCCACTGCCAGCTCTTCTTGGTGCAGCCGCTTGGAGCCCACGCAGAGCTGCCCTGCGTTGGCTCTGCGCTGCCACTGCTGCCCCATGGAGAAGCCCAAAGGGGTCAGTGACACAGCAGAGCAGCCCCATGTGGGCTCCTAGCAGCTGCTCCAGGAACTGCTGGCAATGGGAGGGGGAGGGGCTGATTTCCCCGCACTGAGCATCAGTTCATCCCGTGCTGCCGCTGCTCAGCCCAAACAGGCAAGTGTGGGGTCAGGGCTGTGCATGCTGGTCCCCACCTGTTGCTTGCTGCTGCAGGGTCCTGCTGTGGTTTCCCTGGGTCCTATTGCCCCTGTCTCCTGTCATCTTTCAAAGGCAGCCAGGGGCAGATAAATATTAATTTTCTAAAATTTTTAGGGGCCCCATGGGCCGGATAGAATGGCCTGGCAGGCCGGATCCAGTGCATGGGCCATATTTTACCCACCCCTGCCATATGCATCTCTCTGTTACAGGCCCACAATGATAAACAGAGGGAAGAGACTTTCAGAGTAGGGCTGGAGAGGTACAGCAAGAAGCAGAAGGCGATGAACTGTAAGCACATGGTTGCTCTGTTTCAATACAAATGTCCTTGCAAACACAGAGCTAAGAGGGAGAATATAAGCAGCATGAAGGGCAATGACCCACCAGAACCTAGCTGGCCCAGGAGGCTAATGTAATTAAGGTATTCAACTTTCTATAGCCAGTGGTAATTTCTATAGCAGAAGAGAATGATGTGGCTAGCACCAGCTCCAGCAACCTTTGACCCTTCAACCTGAATGACCAGGTGTCTACGTACAGCTAGGTTGACTGCAGGTGGCCTTTTCTGCAAGTCTGAGTGGGGCTCATACTCACACACCTGGATCCAAACAAAATGCCTTCACCCTTCTGCTACTCCATCTCACACACAGGCAACATACATCCAAAGATAAAATAGTCTCTAAGCCTCTAAGATACAGGACAGAGATAGTACAGGAGCTGCCAGCTGTTCTATAAGGAGCTGTATTCTGGGTACATGTAGTTTCAGAGAATCTGGGCTGGTTTGGGGTTTCCAGCGGGAACAGTCCTCTGGCAGATGACTGCTTTAGATTTGTGGCTTTGAATCTGAAGTTCACAGAGCAGGAAAAAAAAAATGAGAGTCTATATAAACTCTTAGGAGATCAGCCAACAGTCACCTTTTTACAGCTCTAGTTGTAGAAGCACCTAAAAGACTTAGGAGCCTCAAACTCATTGAAAATATATGGACTTCAGATACCAAGTACTTTGTGCTTTTATAAATGGACTCTGGCAAAAACACTGTGGCTAACAACCCAGTTCCTTCAAAAGGCATCATGAAATATTAAAGGAGTACATATATCATTTTCTTTAAAGAGGTCAGCATCTTCAACGGATGGCCTTGGACTCCATCATAAGGATCCCTCACCCTCAGGTTCCAACACTTGGCAATGAGATGCATAAAATCTTCATCAGTGACTTGGACAAGGGGGTGGAAAGCACTCTGTCCAAGTTTGCTGATGACACTAAGATGTGGGGCAAGGTGGACACACTTGAAGGGAGAGAGAGGCTGCAACTAGATTTAGACAGACTACAAAAGTGGGCAGATGAGAATAGGATGGGGTTCAACATAGACAAATGCAGGGTGCTGCATCTGGGGAGAAGGAATCCACAGCATACATACAGGCTGGGGAGTTCCCTTCTTGAAAGCACAGAGGCAGAAAGGGATCTCGGAGTCATTATTGACTCCAAGATGAACATGAGCTGCCAATGCCAGACCGCAGCCAGCAAGGCCAGCCATACCTTGTCATGCATCCAAAGGTGCATCTCAAGCCGGTCTAGAAAGGTGATACTCCCCCTCTATGCGACTTTGGTCAGGCCGCAGTTGGAGTACTGCGTCCAGTATTGGGCATCACACTTCAAAAGGGATGTGGCCAGCCTGGAGAGGGTTTAAAGGAGGGCCACCCGCTTGGTGAGAGGGCAGCAGGACAGGCCCTACAAGGAGAGACTGAGGGACCTGAACCTGTTCAGCCTTGGCAAGAGGAGGCTGAGGGGGGACCTGGTGGCTGCCTACAAGCTCATCAGAGGGGATGAACAGCAAATAGGCAGAGCTCTTTTCTCCCCAGCACCACCTGGGGTGACGAGGAACAATGGTCATAAGCTGATGGAGAATAGATTTAGGTTGGAGATCAGAATGCAATATTTTACAGTTAGTGTGGCCAAAATCTGGAACCAACTTCCCAGGGAGGTGGTCCTCGCCCCTACCTTGGGCACATTCAAAAGGAGGTTGGACAATCACCTGTCTGGGGTCTTGTGAACCCAGCATTCATTCCTGCCTGTGGCAGGGGGTCAGGCTAGATGATCTGTTCAGGTCCCTCCTGCCCCTAGCTACTATGAAACTATGAAAATGCCCCAGACTGTGTACAGCTACACAAAAGTGAGACCTAGCTCTTTAAGACTGGCTGAAGCAGATATCCACATGGAAGATTTTCAGAGGCACAAATAAGACAGATTCCCATTGATTTACAGTACCTTCTGTTCTAATCAGGCAACACAGAAGCCAAAGAGGAAAATCTCAGTAGAGAAAATAGCTCATCACAATGTCTCTACTCCCACTAACCCCTTTCTCACCCAAGCTTTATTATCAAAGAAAACTCATTGGCTATAAGTCATGTTCAAGAAACATCCCAAAGTTCATCCTAGTACCAGCACCAAAAAACCCCAAACCATCAGACATTCCCCTCCAGGTTTGGGAATTCTTATATTTCTAGCTTGGCTTTCAACCCAGCAAAAGAAGGCCTTTCACAGAATCATAGAAAATGAGGGTTGGATGGGACCTCAGGAAGTCATCTAGTCTAACTGCCTGCTCAAAGCAGGGTCATCCCTAACTAGATCATCCCAGCCAGGGCTTTGCCTAGCCAGGTCTTAAAAACCTCCAAGGATGGAGACTCCATAACCTTTCTGGGTAACCTGTTCCAGTGCCTTACTACACTCCTAGTGAGAAAGTTTTTTTCCTGATATCTAACTTAAACTTCCCTTGCTGCAAAATAAGACCATTTAGCTCTGCTGTTGCAGCCTAGAGTTTGTCACATTTCAAAATCAGTCCCCCAAAATGAAGTCAATGCATCTGTGTGCATGCACTGCAGATGCATTTAAGTTGCATTATAGCTCAGTATCATGACCTGATGGAATGGACTTGGAAGACACTCCTCCAAGCAAGTGTACAAGTCATAAGACAGCCCTGCTAAAATAATTTTTTTAAATATGAAATGAAAAAAAACCCAGAACCAAAAAAACTACCCTTTGAAACTAGAAGGTATGGCAGGAGAACTCCATAGCAGTCCCCACAAAGTATTTTTCATGTATTTTGCATGTAGCCCTTTCTTTCTTCAGATAACAACCAACTACTGTGCTTAAGACATTGCACAGCAATGTTCTCAGCAAAGTAATTTGTAGAAAATTCTGATTAGTGTCAACAGGAATCAATGTTTCAGAAGTCTAAAGGATAAAATATACAAAAGCACCAAATGACTTTGGAATCTGGAGTCCCATTTTCAAAAAAGACTTAGTTGTTTGACAGATAAAGGTCAATTGGACTTTTCAACAAAACACAAGCTCGTATGTGGCTTAGGTGCTTTTGAAAACTTTACTTCAAGTGTTTAAATTATTTTTTAGACATTTTGATTTACTCTCTCTCTCTCTCTTTGCTCTCATATAGAATAGTTTTGTCCTCTGCCATCTTGACAACAACCACCCTCACCTTTGTGTTTCTAATGGAGCTTGAAATAATACGATAGATAACAACAAACAGTGCTTTGGTTTTGTTTACTGGTGTTGTGCGCACTAGGATCATAGAGCAGGTCACAACACAGCTCTAGAAAGAGGGGTCAAAACAGGCAGGCTTTGCTGTTGACTTTGGGGGCATCGAGACAAACTGAGAGCTTGCAAATTAATTGCTTCTGCAGAGCAAAGCAAGAAAACACAAAACCGGAACAGATTTCATGCAGGCCCTAGCATAAGAGTGCAGCCTTCTGCCCCCCCTTGCCCATGAAGTGTCTTCAGGAGTGAATAACAGCTTTTGATGGTTTTAGAATCTGTACTGTGGAACATATGCATAACAAGGCTATAATAATGTTATGGCAGATCACATCTGGAATCCAAACTTCTTGCTGGGGCTAAAGCACCAAGCAATAACTCTTCACTGGTGTCTCTGAGTGATTTGAATCTCTGATTGAGGCCAATATTTGTGGACAGTTACAGGCTACCATTTCAAGCGATTCAGATAAAACTATGGCGAGAGCCTAGAAACCTCCAAGGAAGCAATACCAAAACACTAAATTTAACCCTTTGCATGCCACACCCCCCCAACTGACTAACCTCCTCTACCGCATTTCATTTAAAATACTGCACAATGAGGCACGCTTCTCATTTTCAGAAGGATAGCAGCAGGGGGGACAGAGGAGAAGTGAGGTATTATGCACACTTGTGTAAATTTAAAGGCACTCAGTGGAAAGCAGCTGACAATGTGGAGAAGGTCACAGGATCCACTCTGTTGGTACTACCAAGCCTTAAGTTAATGGATCACACATTTTTCCCAGTCATACAACACAGCTGCCCATCTCAATGGACCAGGCAGATTAATATCAATTACTTTCCTGGAAAAGCAGAGACCTATTTCCTTCCCCCATGCTCCCCCCCGACCCCAACAGTTTTTAGTTCTAGGCACTCCATGATCCATTGGCTAATTAAGAGTTAGGGGTCTGCAATCAGACTGCAGTTGCAATCTTGATGTTCCCTTTGACTTACTAGACTGGCAGGAAAGGTACCAATTATCAGAACAAATGTGACAACGAGGAGGAAGAGAACACACCTGTCTTCTGACCTATCCAAAATGCTAGCCCCTTATAGCAAGGGGCTCTGCTAATCTTCAACCCTGCATTGTTCTACAGCCTTGCCTTCCTCCGTCATCTGACAGCAGCTGCCCAGGGGCCCTACAGCCTTAAAATCCCACAGAATCTGTAGGAAGAAAATGTTTCTTTCCAGAACCACAGTATTCACTGGGTAGGTTTTAAGAGGCCAGGATTGAAAAGAGTCTGAAAAATTCCTTCTGCATGCCAGTTGCACCCTAATATCTACTGCCAATGCCAGGGGTTTCAAGGACAGCGGTAGCTGAAAGCCACTTGTGAGAAACATCACGCATCTAAATCCCCTGGGAGGTTGAAGGGCCAGAGGCCCCAGTACCTGGTATAAAATCACGAGCCAAGGTCAACTGCAGCCATCTCTGTTGACATCATTCACAATTATAACAGGACGATCACAACTATGGTCAGGAATGTTAAGATAGGTTGTGTTCATCCCAGTCATTTTAATCCTTCCCCCTCTAGATCTCTATCACAGCTGAACACATGGTAACAGCAGGCATGTTGCAACCAGATGTGTAGGTATAGTGTCAAAAAAATCCAATTAAATGCATGCACCTTACCGTTACCTTGAAAGAACAATCGGGCAAGGATTAGAAAGCAGCAGGACTTACCTACAACAAAGAGAAAGGGTAAAAATCATTGAATCAATAAAAACAGGGACCATCAGCAACATCCATTCACAAACAGGATGAAACATTTTCTTGCCAGAATGCCAAGAAGAATAACCAGCTCGTATATAACCACCCTCACCAGAGGAGATAGAAGTAGGTGACCAAAAAACAACCAGCAGTGGACAGAAATCTATATATAATTGCTGCAGTCTTGTAATTATTTAAATTATATATATAGAAAGATCTATATCTCTCTATATATTTAAATAATTACAAGACTGCAGCAAGTACAAGACTGCAGATCTATCTAAATAATAACAAGACTGCAGCAATTATCAGAAGCCCAGTTTGATACAACATCCTTGCAAGATAATTAGGTGAACCTCAGTTTATTTGACCATTCTGTTTCCAAGCCACATGGTTAATAAAATATATATATATATTTATTTACACTGAATCTATACTCACAAAAGAATATGCAAGCTGAAGCCCTGGTGCCCCTGTTACTCTGAAGTTACAGTGAAATTTCATCTTACAACATCTCTTGATGGTCAATGCAAAGTCAATGGAATTGCATTCATAGGGTAGAATGTATAGATCAAAGAAAGGATATCCCAATGAACCCAAAATCTCATTTTGGCCAGAACAAAAGGAGAAGACAACAAGTAAAACTGAGATGACTTCATAATTACATGGAGTGTTTGTCTGTGTTGTGGTAAGGAGGAAAATTAGATGGATAAATTAATAAATTTAGCACCAGTCAGGGCCAAGTACCCAATGTGCTAGGCATTATATTAATACAAAAGGTTGTTCTTGTCCCAAAGACCTCACTTGCTTTTACAAAATGTTCTACCCTTGTGGGCTGAAAGCTTGAGAGAACTTGGGCTGAGATTCTACCACCCCTGAGCCCAGCTTGGAACCCAAGAGCTAAATTACATTAAAAAAAACCTCAACCACCCAACCAAATATAACCCATCTCTCATCCTATTTACTCTCTGTTTGTCCTTCTCCCTAACCTCCCTTGAAGCATGTTCCCACTGCCATCTACTGGAAGGAATTCCACAGCTGCTTAAATAAGCAACTAAGTGTGCAAGCCAGAGAATCACAGTGAATTCTTGAATCAGCTGGCTTATATAGGGGCTATAAACCTTAATACTGTTGCAGAAGCACAAACATTTGATATATTATCACTGCTTCATTAACATTTTGTAAGCAGATTTTTGTTATGATTTTTCTGTTTTATTTTCTTTTTTAAGAGAGAACATCTCACAATGGGCCGAAACATTTCGTTGACAAATGCTTGCTTTGAGGTCAGATCTACTTCAATGGGCTTGATCCAAGATGCATTGAAGTTAATGGACCTTAGTAGCCAAGCATAGCAGATTATACCTCAAAGATTGTTCCACAGGGAAACTTTTCTCCGTAGAGGACAAGTTTGTCATCAAACACCAATTCACACCCACACACAGCTGTGACTCAGCAAGCAGGAATCATACCAGGTCTTCCATTTTAAAAAGGGAATTTTCTTGGTAGAACATGGGTGTAGGTTGTAGCCATGTTGATCTAAGGACATAGACAGACATGGGTCTTTGGATAAATCTGATATCTGTTATTAGACCAACTAAATAGTTGGAAAAAAATTTCTTAGCAAAGTTTTCATGTTTAAAAACCCTTCATCAGGCTGAGGAAGCAGCTGCAGTTGGTGTGCGCTCTTCCTGGATGGAATGAACAGTAAAGAAGCCAGAGGCTTGGCTGGTATGCATGCAAGGCAGGCAGTCAGTAAAGATGTAAATTGAGAAGTCAGTGGGTGACAGACAGGCTGGAGGTGGTAGAGGGGGAAGGGGGATGAACGTAGCAGGTAAATAGTGGAGAGGTACTTGGGGAGTCAGATGCCAGGCAGGCTATAATGTGTCATAAATCCAATGTCTATATTTAGTTCATGATTTTTTCTATGCAGGAGGTTGATGAAGTGAAGAGAAGTGAGGTTCATAGGCTTGTCTATGAAAAGTGTTTTGTAAATTCCCTTTGAGGATTAGAACTGGAAGATTGGAGAGCGAGTGGTTTTCTTGTGAGAAATGTGCAGATATACTTAAGATATATCAATGACATCTTCATCATTTGGACTGAAAATGCACAATCTCTGACTGAGTTCCATCAGAAATTCAACAATCATCACCCCTCCATCTGACCATCTCTTGAATACTCCAGCACCAACATCTCCTTTTTAGGCACAATGATCAGTATCCAGAATGGTAAAATACAGACCACGTTATACAACAAACCCACAGACCAACATACATATCTGCACAGAACCAGCAATCACCCTAAATACACCAAGACAGCTGTGATATACAGCCAAGCCCTCAGATACCACCTAATGTACACTGAGGAGAACACCCAAGACTGCCACTTCACAAATCTTAAAAAGGCTTTTGCTTAACAAGGACACTCCTCCATAGAAATAGATCACATGTTGGAAAGAGTCACCCAGATATCATGTGAAGAATTCCTGCAGTACAGAAGGAAAACCCCCATTAATTGCATACCGTTGGTTATGACATATCACCTCCCCCCCAAACCTATATGGAAAATCCTCAAACAATTGCAACCCATACTAGAAGGAGACCCAACCCTTAAAGAGATCTTCCCAGAGCCACCCATCCTAGCCTTCAAATAAGGACTGAACTTTGCTAACCTCATCACCAGAAGCAAAAAATGCAAAACCTCCCAACACATCTCCACCACCCCAATTACTACATCCCACAACAGAACCATCAGCATTCCTGGATCTTACAGATGTGCCTCCAGAAATGTAATTTATCTCATCCAGTGCACAAAATGCCCTGATGGAAAATACATAGGAGAGACCAAGCAACTACTGCGCACCAGAATGAACGCAGACCAGATATCTATTAAGGACAAGAATAGCCAATTACCTGTGGGGGCATATTTCTCACAAGAAAACAATTCCTCCAATCTCTTAGTTCTAATCCTCAAAGGAAATTTACAAAACACTTTTCATAGACGAGCCTATGAACTTCACTTCATCAATCTTCTTGAAACTAAAAATCATGGACTAAATATAGACATGGGATTATGACACATTAAAACCTGCCTGAAATCTGACTCCCCAGGTATCTCTCCACTTTTACAAGGGACTGAACGGCCCCTGCTCTTTTGCAAGGGTTCCAATAGCTTCGGCATGATGTTTACTAAGTTGAGAGAAGAGGGAGGAGGAAGGTCAAAGACATGGATTGAATATATACACCCAAAGGTTGTGCGAGGAAAAGTCCTAGTGTCCCCCTATTAGTCTGTCAGTCACTGATGCAATTTCATCTTACAAACTGTCTTTCAGAGGGTCAGGTCCACCAAAACTAATGGAGCTACACTGGTGGAATGGAGAACCAACACTAGGCATAAGAATGGGGAAGATGGATGGAGCCAGTTATATTTTAAAGTTTAGAGGAAATTAAAAAAAGGACTAATGCAAAAAAAAAAAATCACAGGGGATGGGGCAAAGGAAGAAAGGATAAGTAGAAAACCATGATTAATGTGAACGGGGAAAATAAAAAAAGAGAGTATTTTCAAATATTCCTAGGAATGTAACTCACTGACTTACTTTACTGGTATTTGCAACCCTTTTTTAATTATTTGTAAACACTTCAATGAACATGAATTAACTCCCAATAAAGTCCACAAAAACATACGTGTTCAGATCTGTAGCAGCAAACAGTTTTGCCTCTGAAAAGTCCTGTAGCCTGTCAAAGAGTTCTTCTTGTTACATGCACACAAGTCACTGAGTAATGCTAGACATTCACAGGCAATTTGTCAACAGGTCAACTGGTTCTGCTCTTTCAGAAATCTCAGATCACCCAATCGAGGGACAGAAATGATATGAAGCAGCGTGAGCGATCCATCAGATGGCACAAATAATAAATAACAGATACTAAAGGTAACATATTCTCAAACAATCTAGAGGATTTAAAAAATCATTTGTACAAACTGTCCATCTAACAACTAAAGATAATGAACAATTTAGGAAATACTCATGATCCCCCAGATAATTTGCCATATCAAAAGGAAAAGCTAAGTTCTACTAATGCATTGTTTGTTGCAAAGAACCCCCAGCTCAAATTCTTAAAGACAACACTAGAGAGAAAAGACACATAACAACAGGAAGAAAAATATATGAGAAATAAAGAACACAAAGGAGCATAGATTTTGCAGGAATGGGATCACTCCAAGATCTCCCCAGCCTAAATCCTTCCTTCTCTTGCACCATGTGCGTCTATCTCCACTTCAACAAGGCTGCAAAGAATTAGGCTTTCTCTCTCTGATACCCAGAACAAGCCATATGGAGAGGCTGTGGGCATAACAAAGAGACTAAGCACAACTTCCAGTACCCCTCCTCCTTCCTTATCTCAGAAAGGTACCAATGCTCTCCTATAGCTAAACTCATCTGCTTTCCAACTCTCTGTCAACTGCTCATCAAGAAACTTGGTCCAGCTTCTGTTTTTAAGGACATTCAATAATGGGGAAACAGAAAAGCATTTTAACAAAGGAGATTATTCTAAAGGTTAATTACAGAATGAAACAGGGGAGGAGGGGGGGGCAAAGAAAAAGAGGGAAAATTGGGTGAGGGGCGGGCATTCTTTCATCAGCAAAATCTAGCTCTCCAAACCTTAAAGCCCTTTACAATGTAGGTTGAATGAGGAAAGGGCCAGGAGGAGGATGGTCTGTGTCGCTCATTTGAACGTTTAATAAAATCACAATTACATTCCTCCCTTAATCCCATGTCATTAGGAGCAAAATGGTACATCAGGAGGCCATTTATGTATGAATGCCCGCAACCTCACCATTCGACCTGCTGACTGCCCCTTTCTTCCTTCTGCGTTCTGGCTTTTTGTTACCAGAGCCAATTATATATTTTGAGATGTGATTTTTTTTGGCCAGGCACTCAGCCTCCAGCATCGGGAGTCCCACAATGGCTTGGCTGGAGACCCTTGCGGCCATTATTATTATGTTTTGGTGGAAAGGTCATTATTGCTATAATAGCCATGGATGAATCTGTCTATTCAGAGCTTTTAAAAAGAAAGAAAAAACAACAACAGAAAAAAAGCTTTTTTTATACATCAAGCTCAGTCCTGCTCTCACTGAAGTCAATGAGAGTTTGGCCATTGACTTGAATAGGAGCAGAACTGGACCCTGCTGGAGAAATTTATAACAGAGGAACAAAAGCAGCAGTGAATTCAAATACAAGGTTGATTTCTTGTTCCTTTCCATGAATGAAAGGGGAACAGAATTAGGAGTGATAGACTATATAATCCTGACTTCGTAATCAATCCATCGTCAGACCCAATCCAGATTCTGGACAACTGTAACACATAAGAGAGTACAAAAGAATGCCACTGAGGTCAATGTAAGTGTGCAAATGCAGAGCTGGCACCCCCATTATTCTAGCCACTGTCTTAGTGCAATTATCTTCTGACTTTCTAAATCCCTCCATGCTCTTTACTCTCCATCCTGAATTTATATGCACCAACAGCTAGCAGGTTCCACACGAGAAACAGCTGCATTTCAGTGATGGATGATACAATTTGTAGATAGTTTTAAAGGCTCCTGGACATCTGCATGTGTTAAATGTAGGATGTTTCAGTATACAGTGCATTATGGACAAAGTCATCATCTGAAGGTGACTTGTTGCCTGGTCACAGCAATGCAATAATACCTGCCTTGCTTCCTTCATATTTTTCATTGAGAAACTAGCTGATGTCTTATTTAGTGTAACACACATCCAAGCATCCGATCATTCTGCATGTCAATTTATAGCACTTGAGATACATATTCAAAAGCTGGCATCAAGAACCAGAAGGAATTCAGATCCCTTTACAAGTTTCCCATCAAATTTTGAGGGAATCAAGTCGTAAGCACCTTTATTTATGTCAAAACTAACCTTGTTCTCTCTCAGAAGTAGAAGCAACCCTTGATTTGACAAAAGACTTGAGAAACACTTCTTTTCCCCCCAATCCTAATCTAAATAGGTTTGTAGAAGGAAGAGGAACACAAGTCTCTGCTGCTGTTTTACTGGATTCCTAAGATGCCCATGAAGAAAAAGGAATGGAGTAAGTGGATAAAACTTAGAAGTACTAAGGTGCAAGTAGGCAAAACTCCACTAAGCCTGAACTTGGCCCTAGGTTGATTAGAGCCAAAGCTGTCCACATCATCTGGAGGCTGCCTCTGCAAGGAGTTGAAAAGATCTTCTCTGTGTTTCTGTGCACACAATAGAAGGGAAGCTGCCCACACTGTTGCCATGCTATGGATAAAGAGAGTCATTGGCCTCCAGGACCATAGCTCCCGCAACTGACACCAGCACTCAATTTAATTTCAGAGGAAAAGAAAGGAAACATAGAGAGAAAAACAAAATTGGAAGTGACCATCAGTTACAGCTAATCAGATCTTTTCCACTCCACAATCCCACAAAGCTACTCTGGCCATAAGAACCATTTCACGCTGAGGCAATGGAAAACTCCATTTTCACAGACTGCAGGGTGGCACTTAATCGTTCTTAGTTATTTTTTTCTTTTAAACATATTCCAGCAGCAGAAGGAGAGGTGAAAGGCCCCATCTCTCAGCACTGAGTCCCTGAGTCATCAAATCCACCTCCACAAACTGAATTATATTCAAAATAGTGCTGTCGAGGAGAGATCCCGTATCTTGATAAGTGTTCTTTGGCCGCACCCACAGACATTCACCGCTTCAGAAACACATCACTTTCTAATAATATAGTGGGCTACATTATCTTATTTGACACCAAAAACTTGAGATGATTGATGGTAGTTTAAATTCTGAATAGACTGGAATTACACAGTGGATTTATAATCCCTTGCATTGGTGCCCTGGGGAAACAGCTGAAAGTCTTTATCGCATTCTGAAGACAGCATGACGGATACCAACACCCCTGCCCCCAACACCAGACCCTTCCTTTCCCCAACTCTCTCACCATATTTCCAAGCACGTTTGAGGCAGCCAGCAATGGAATCCATCCACCAACATGGCTCTGAGGGGCCAGCATTTGATCAGTAGGTGCCCAGGTGTAAAGTGAGAGAATCCGTATTTCTAACTCATATTAACTCAATCAGTATCAACTGATGGAGAAACAAAGGGAGAGAAAAGAAGATGCCAGAGGTAGACGGAGGAGAGGGAGGGGGAATGGGCCTTCCATTTAGATGTCAACTTCTGTCTTAGATGCACGCCCCTTGGACAGCAAGTCCACAGAAAGGGTCAAGGAAATGATTGGGCAGAAATACATGGAGAGATATGCAAGAGTGAGGAAACAGCACTTAGTCTCAGGAACCTGTACATAGCAAAGCTGCACACAGCACCCTCCTTGCACATGGACAAATCATACGGCTAGTGGATGGAAACAGACCAGCACTCCTTAATGTATCAGCATTTAGTGTAGTATCTTGGTTTCCAGAGGATGTTCATAATTCCATTTACTTCAGTGGACTCAAGAATCATTAAAAAGTAGGGCTAAATGGGCCCTCCTGAGGTCATTTAGTTCAACCCCCTGCTCAAGACAGGATCACCCCTATCTAAACAACTCTAAGGAAGTGACAGTCTAAATCAAGGCTGTAAGAGTGGTGGACCATGAGGCTGGAAACTGTGGTGGGGTGACTGGTAACAGCTTACAGTGCAAGAGCCGCTGGGTCAGCACTAGGGGGATTAATGCTACCACTGCTTTCAGTATTTCCAAGATGGGACCCCATTGGGGACACCTTTCAGCAGCAGTGGGGCACGTGGCAGCACTGTTAGCACTATGGGTGCTGATTGCCCAACCAACTATTTTCAGGCTGAGGTCCCCATTGAGGACATCTTTCAACAGCAGGTCAAGCGGTGGTGCTGTGGTCAGCACAGAAGGGTGGAGACCACTGCCACTTACGCCACCACCAACAGCGGGTTGGGTGGCCTGCAAAAAGCTTGGCGTCTGGACTTAGCTCAGCAACCAAGATGAGCTGGACAGCCCTAGTCTAACATTCTTAAAAACCCTGTGAACAACCCTCTTGTACAACTGCCAGGCCCCAAATGTCCAAAAACACCTGAACTTGCCACAGGTAAAAGCAGAAGGGTGGGGGCACTAACATTGTGAAGTAGCTGTTAAAATATGCTTAAGAGAGCCACGGAAAAGGCACTCTACTCCCCTGAAAATGAAGGTGCCTATTTCTGTGCCCCAAGAATGGAGCTGTGAACATAATTCTAGCCTCTCAGGTTTTAAAAAGCTTGCCAGTGCTAGGGGCTAGTTTTAAAAACAACCGGACGATGGAGGCAAGCAAAAGGAATGCTGTAGTAAAAGATGACTGGAATGAACTTGAAGACTCTAGCACCTTTTAGGTGGGTATCAACACATAACCAGTACATGCAAGAGACTCATCCACATCCACAGGCAAGAAAGTGAATGAAGGGACATACACAGGCACATGGAAACAGGTCCTTCTTTGAGCAGGGCACGCGCTCATTGGCAGTTTTGTTGTCCAAGCAGCTTGGCCTCACTGTAGTCTCTTTTGGGCATTGTTACACATTACACTTTGAGCTGCTCAAACGTTGGTTGGTGTTAGTGCTAGCCTGAGTTTGGAGCAGTCGCACCTTAAGGCTAAAAACCTTCTCTGACTGTCCCTCACCTGTACAGCTGTGACTTACCACTAGAGGGCTGGTGAGCAGGGGCCTGACTAGGAGCTACAGCTGTGAGTTGCCACTGGGCTGGTGAACCAGGACAGGCTTCTATCCCTGCTGTAGGTGGTGGGGGGCGAGAGATGGGTTCGGGTGGGGGAGGGAGGGGGTGCAGTGCAGGAACATGAAGCTGGGAGGCGGAGAGTTAATGGAATGGGGATGGGTAATGACATGGGAGGTGGAAAGGAAATGGGGTTGGGAAAGGGTAGTGAAATGAAGGAAGTCAGTCCCTGAAGGATAGAATAAAAAGAAGTAAAAAAAAAATCATAATTTTAAAAAGAAATAAAGAGAAAGTAAATGAAAGAATGGCTCATGTTTTAATACAATGGCATTTGGGATCAGGGTATGGGGGGTGCTGGTCATGCTTCCCAGGATGGGTGGGAGGGGTTGAGGGAAGGTGCTTTTGGAGAAGCTACCACCTCTGCTCTGCAAAGGAAGCCCCATCTCATGAGGACCCAATCTGGCCCCCTTCCTTGCCCTCACACCCCTAGACCCTACTTCCAGATCTGTCCCTGCTCTGTGACCTGGCTAGCTGGCATGTGTGCTGCAAGATGTTTGCAAGGGGTTGCACCCTTGGGGGTGGGAAGGTCACATCCCCCAAGGGACAAAGGAGTTGGCTTGGTGCCACAACCATCTGGGCAGTAGAGTTCATGGGGGGGAAAGTTTGTCTACACAGAACAGGAGGGTGGGCAGGGGAGACTACATCTTGGGATGCTGGAGGACTGCAATTTAGGCAGCTCATCTGTGGCAAGTGGCCACTCTAATGGAATGTCAGCTGGGTAACAGATCAGAGACAAACCTACGCTGGAGTGGTACAACTTTAAGCCACCTAGGGCATATCTACACATTGCCATACAGCAATGTTGCTATGGTGCCATGCCTTAGTACTTCCTTTTGGAAGTACTAAATCACAGTGCAGTATGGGTGGTTACAGTGCCATGCACGTAGCTCACGGTTAGCACACGCCCCTAAAGTATGTTTTAAACTAGTTTCAGATGTTAACGTGGACAATCCAGGGGTTAAGAGCCCCAAGAGCTGCCTAAAATTAATGTGTAACAAGGCCCGCTTTCTCATGAGACACTATCAGACAAACACTGGAAACCATGTGGAGTAAGCATGCTGCAGATCACTTAACTATTACCCTCAATATATACTCTGGGGTCTCTGTTCGGCCATTCTTTCTTATGCAGCTTCAACCCTAAAGTCCCAAATTCCTTTCGTTTTTTCGGCAAGCTTACCCCTAATACAGCACAGTGGAAAGTTCCTAAAGGATGTGTGAGAGGCACAGTGAATTAGTGGGAATGTCGGAGAGGTGGGAAGGAAGACTGAAAGATGTTCATATCTATATCCCCTTCAATCTGTATCCCTTTTATGTTAGGGGTTCCAAATACCAGATCTTGATCGCAACACTGCCACCCAGTAGCATAATAATTGGTGGGCAAGAGACGCACAAGCTCTGGGTACTGCCTAAGGGGGGGGTGCTAGATTGGAGCTAGGAGGGTGCTTTATCTCCCTTTCCTCTCTCCTAGACTCTGCACTTTGCGTGCAGTGGCTCTGGGAGCAGAGAGGACAGAGCAGCTGTAGCAGTGTTCAGTGCAGGAGCAGTGCCTAGAGATTCAATGCCGGGGCGAGGAGACATCTCTTCCTTTTTCCTGCCACCAACACACATCAAGTACAGGTTTCCCTCACTTTATGATGTACATGAGTTCCTGGAAAACGGCACATAACTCAAATTTGCATAAAGGGAACCCACTTTACAATGTAACAAATAGGGATAATACATTCCAAGATTTCAACTGTTCTAACCCCCAGGCCCATTTCTACCACTTTTACAAGACAATTTTGGTACCCACCAGCAGCAGACAGTACACACAAGCACAGGGCACTATCATAATGGGAATGGCAAGTACAGAAACACATGTCTCAGACAATGAGCGACGAGCACAGATCCACACAGGAGACTATATTTTGGTGCATGTCACTCACACAGTGCACCGCACAAAGGAGCTGACTGCGGGCTTCCACCACACCAATCACATAGGAGTGAATTTACCTTGCATATAACACATTTTTGGTATAAAAAGGGTCATCGCATAAGAGTAAATTCACACATACGGAACCCACATAAAGTGAGGGAGACCTGCACTGATTTTTTGGTAGCAGGAAAAAAAAAAGAGATGATATATCCCCTGCCCTCCCCCACAACTACATAGCAGCAAACCTCCAGCTGCTGTTCCTGCATCATGCACTGCCATTGCCCAGGGAACAGAAATGCCCAGTTATGCCTCTGCTGCTAACCCACGTCACCCAAAGCACAGCAATATGCACAGCATTCACTGAAAAGATGGTTGATTAGCACCACTATAAATTACATACTGAGCAGTGTCCTTAGCTGAAGAAGGGCAGGGGAGAGCTGCAATGAATACAGCAGGGCTGTTGCTGGATCTCTTTGGGTAGCACATCCTCAGAATGACCCTGAACAAACCTACTTAGCCCTACAAGGGATGAACCTTTTGACCTGCTCCCATCTCCAGTAAGGCCAGAGGTAGGTGCATCAGCTGTGGGAATGGGAGAAGGAACAAAATTGTAGCTTGAGGCTTCAAGTTCCATTATTCAGGAAAGTCTTTATCAACTCAGTAAAGATGCAGGCCACCACCAGAGGCCTTCCTAGCTTTCAACAAGTGGGGAAGGGAGTGTCTCATGCTGCCCCGTCCGACTTTCCCCATCTACTGGCTTAAACTTAGCTTGGAGGAAGGGTTCTGGGTTTGAACAGCACTTTGCGCAATGGGGTCCTGGACAATATGGTTGTAAATAGGAAGCCTCCTCCTCAGCAGCTTTCTCTTGGTTTGTGTTGCCAGGCCTGGGATCATTCATTTAACAGGTAGAGTCTGGGTTCCCCTTTGCAATCTCTAACACTGTGAGATTGAAGGAGTTACCCTTGCAATGCCATTCAACCCCCAATTACCCCAAACTGTGCACTTCCTTATCTTCAAACCCTATGCAACCCACCTCCCTAGATACACGCTTCTGATTGAGTCTCTTTTAATAAATTACTCCTATTAAACTGGATTCCTCTGTCACTGCAAGAGACATAAAATTAAAAACTGTCTGTCTTTAATCATGCCAGGCTTCATCTCCGTCTCCCAGGCTCCATTTATCAATAAATATTATATAAGGGAGACTGAAATCCATTTCAATTTCAAAGACTCAAATGTTATATTTTTTAATAAGAAAGAAAGGAAGAAACTGCCATTGCTACCATGAATAGACTCACTCACTCACGTGCACAGGAAAAGTGGTGGCAAAGCCACAGGCCCCATGAGGACAGGAGAGACTCAGACGTGCCACATAACAGGTGGTTCTCCTTACAGCTTCATTGCTGGAGTGATCCCTAAACAGACACCTGCCAAGGAAACACAGGATCCAGAACATTTCAGGGATCTTTCTCCTTCTTCCCCATCTGATTTCACTAGCTCCAGAGTCTCTACCAAGCTGGTGTATTGGGCACCTGATCTAGAATCTTGTTGCAAAAGGGTGCCAATATAAAAGAGACTTCAGAAGGATATGCCCACACAAACAACAATGGTGGGAACTAAACTGGATAGTTGTGCAAAGTATGTGACTCAAGACATGTGTTTTGGTGTAGTACAGGATGTTATTTGGATTCAGATGTCAGCTGCGCTGTCCCTCCTGTTTCCCTCCTTATTTTAGCTGCATAGGTACCTTCTGCACCCCAAAACAGATTCTAATCTGCATATTAGGCTCCTAGGTCACCTAAGTGTATTTCTATTCTACTTTACAAAAGTCCCTGAAAAGCAGTTATGGGTGGGTCCTCCTTCTCCTTCTCACTGTCTTTTTTATCTTTGGTCTCACCGTTAAAGGTCAGATGATGACATATTACTGAAGTTGACACATTAATGGATTTTCAAGGACCAGAGGAGGATGGACTAGAATCTCACCTAGACATCTAAGTTCATTTAGATGCCCACTAAGTTGAACAGGATTTGTCCTCTAAGGGTGCTTGTACACTTGAGGTTATCATGATGTAGACATGACAAAAATGTCATTTGTGTGGCTTACTGGCATCACACATGACACGTGCACCAGTTTTGGGGGTTTTAGATGAGTTTGCATTGTTGCAAACTAAACTACATTTGTATGTAGTTTAGTTTGCAACACTGCACATTGTAACAACATAGATGTCAGCTCAGTCCCCCCCCCCCCCCCCCCCCCCCCC
>NW_005841947.1:3194340-3206532 GCF_000455745.1 Alligator sinensis
AAAAGGGTCTGGCCCCCGCCACTTCTGCTTGAAGCAGGCTCCTGGAGCCGGCAGGACACCTGGGGACACCCGGAACGGGCTGGTATGCCCCTGGGGCAGTGCAGGAAGGCAGCAGGAGGGTGGCTGGGTGTGCAGGTGGCTGGAGAAAATGGTGAGGATAGTGCATGAGGCACAAGAGCCCGGGTGGGCTCAGGGAAGTGTTGGATCAGGAGCCTCCAAGTTGGGGCAGCACTTGACCAGCTAGCAGCCTGCCTGGACTTTCAGTGCCCTGTGCTCCATCCCCATCACCTTCTCCAGCCACCAGCAAACCCAGCCACACTCCTGCCGCCTTCCCACGCTGCCCCAAGGGCAAGCCATCCCAGCCCCAGGCATCCTGAAGGCCACAGGCACCTGCTGAAGGCATAAGTGGTGAGAGGCCCAAGCTCTTTTTTTCCCCCCAACAGAGCCTCCCCACCTCTCCCACAGTTGGGAGTTGACCTGCCAGTGGGCCGAGCAGCCCCTAAGCTGTGGAGGCCTCGATCCTTCCCTCCGTGGTGGCGGCACCCCCTGGGGCTACCCGGGTAGGCTGCTAGTGGGCCAGGTGTTGCCCCAGCTTGGAGGCAGCACTCAGCCTGATCCAACTATTCGGTTTCAATTTAGGGGGCATAGAATAAAACCCTGAGGACTAAACCCTGCTTCAGTATCAGTTCCTCTGAAAAAGAGGCCGCATGAAGAACAATAAGAAATGCAGGACATGACACCCAGAGAGTGCTGGCCCACAAAGTGAAGAGAGAAGAGGCTCTGTGTTCAGCGATGGCACTGCATAATATAGAGCAGTGATTCTCAGCCCACGGGCTGCCTGCAGCCCAAATCAGCACACTGCAGCGGTCCATGTGACATCCTGTTAAAACATTTTTAAATGGATACACAGGAAACAAGTTGTATGGGTGCAGCCGGGTGCAGCCCACATAACACATTGAGAGCTGCAAGTATGGCCCACTGTGGGAAACAGGCTGAGAACCACTGCTCTAGAGGGAAGCAGGGACTTTAGGTTTGAGTACAGTGCAGTCAAGGCATGACTGCCACTCATGCAGACAGCCCTTAAGCTAGCATTGAACTACTGTTGTGCTCTGCAGAGTACAGTTCTGTAACAACAGGAGAATACATTCCTAATTGTTGCTACAGCATACCAGCAGGGACAGAGCAGTGTGTTGCACCATTGTTCTACAGCAATTATGAGATGGTAGCAGGGGGTGGTTTTTGTGTTAAGGGATCTAGATCTGGAAGAGATTGGTTAATTATTAGAAACAGAAGACTTTGAGATCAGACCCTCACAGCTGGGATAAAATCACCGTGGCTTGATTAATATCAATGGAACTTTTCTGATAGAGGCCAGCTGAGAAATTGGGCTGTCCTACTAGGCAGTGCTGTATTTCTGCTCTTGGAGTTGGAGTATTGGCTAGAGTTCCATTTTCTTCCACCTAGAGCAGTGGTTCTCACCCTTTTCAGACTCTAGACATCCCTCAGGAAATGCCAGCTCTCAGCTTTCACTTGCTTTTTATCTACGAAAAAAATAACAAAGCAATTTTTCTGTTACAAATATCTCAAAGACCATAACAACTCAGGAAGACTTTGACACCACGAATACCTATTTGTAATCTCTGGATTTATCTTGTGCATCATGCGAAGGTGCTTGCACATCTTACAGTGCCCATATTGCAAGACACCCTTGAAAGGATTTTGCAGTGTCATGGGGCATTTGTAGATGACACAGGAGTTTTTTTTTAAAACACCGCTTCAGTTTGGGGTGAAGTAAACCCCCATGTCATGTACACACCTGTCAGAGCCCAACCCCCCCCTGCCTCTCCTGTGGCAGGGAGGGGAGAGCGAGCTGCTAGCAGGCAGAATGGTCCCTGAGTTTTGGGGGTGGGGGAGGCTGGTGCTTCCCTCCATGGCAGCAGTGGCCACCCCCCGCACCAGGCAGCACCCACCTGGCTCAGGCAGTCCTGGAGGGCACTGCAGCTGTGGAGGGAAACACTGTGCCCCTGTGCAGCTCAGGCAGGCAGGCTCTGGGTGCAGGGGCAGTGGCAAGAGAGATCAGGCTCCCAGCTTTTTTCTTTTCTTTTCTTTTTTCTTTTTTACACTTCTGTGGAGTCTGCCTTGCCAGGCTACCTGCACAGTCTTCCTGCATAGCTCCTGAGCCACACAGAGCTGAGTGCTTCCCTCCACGGCTGTAGGGTAGGAAACTAAAACTCCTTGGAGGTGTTTTATTTCGCAGCGCCCCAAAGTCATTTGCTGTTTCCCAAAGTCATTTAAGGCGCATTACAACACCAAATGTGCTACAGCGGCTGGAATTAACATGCAATACACAGCCAAATGTGCAAACAGCAAGACATTAAGGCAGTGCAAAAGGTATTTAACCCACTTTAAACCTGCTAAAAAGTGTTTTCTACAAGCAACCCTGGTTGAGAGTTACTAGAAGAACAGTCCTGGAAATGTTACTCAGTTTTTGTCCAAGTAGTGACTCAGCAAGGCAGCATGCAGCCTACTGACAAAAGGGAAGGAAAAGGTCACACTTGGGTCCATTGAAGGCATGTCTACTCTGCAGTCAGAGATGGAAACATCATGCAGTGCAGACATACCCAAGATAGCTACAAACCAGCACTGTGCAATTTTCAGCACGGAGTGCAGCAGTGGCTCATTGATCTAGTTCCCCAGTGTCTCTAGTAGGTTCTGCAGCCCATGCCAAGAACCCCAAGAATTCTTCCTACAGCTGGAAAAAAAACCCCAACACACCCAACCCAGGGTGTTAGCCATTGCTCAACCACAGGGGAGACAGTGCTGGGCTCAGCATACAAGCCAGATCCCCAGCTGGTATCCACCAGAAAAGCCCCACTGATGTCACTTTATCACAACAGCCTGCATCAGCTGAGCATCTGGTCCAAGAGGCTTCTCTCTCTAATAAGTAACCAGCCACCTCCCGATCTATGGATCTCAACACAACAACCGCCCCTGCCTCATAATTGCTGGGGAACAATGGAGGAACAACACAGCTAGGTCCCTGCTGCAACGTTGTGGCAACAATTAGGACATTACCCTCTGATTATGCTAGAACAATACTTTGCAGAGAAAAATGGTAAGCAGCCTGCTGCAGCCCTATAACACCATCACTCATTACTCAGTAATTACTATGGAACTATGCAGGGACACAAAGGGACCTCCCTACGGTTACAGTGTAGCAATATCACTCAATAGCCTTTAATTACTATAGAACTATACAGTAACACAAGATGACCTGCCTGCTGGTATAATGTAGTCCTATCACTCATTGCTCATTTCTTGCTAGTTACTAAGGGAACCCTCCAGTAACCTCACTGCGATTGTGATGCATTGTAGCTGGGTGGATTTAATCATAGCATATTGTGCATTTTCAGATTGCCAAATGGGAAAAAGGAAAAAGAGGGCTCAGTGTGGAAAAAGCTTACAAAGAAACATTTGCTAAACCTCTGTTATCTCTCCAGTAAGTTCCCCATTCTGTGCTACTGAATGGTGGCAACATTGTGGCAACACTTTCACTAAAACTTAACAATGAGGGTGATAATTGTACAGTTGCCCTGCAGATCTTGTGGTACTTGTAATTATATCCCGTTACCAAGGAACACAGCAATTTCAAACGTATTACCCACAGGTATCGTTTATTTCAGAGTTAAATTTATTACTTCAATGCCAGCCTCATTTTATGGCTCTCCTTTTTTGCATTCTAAGTTTCCCCAGTGACAAGCACAGAAAACAAGAGTCCATGGAGGAAGAGGGGTGAGATGAATGAGAGATGGGAGAAGGGATAGAGAGCCCTTCTGGCCTCTGCATGCCACTTCATTGCTAAGACCCAGAGGAGAAGCCTTAGTGTGCAGAAGAATAAATCCCTAGTACTGCCCGCTGACAACCCTGGAGTCTGCTATAGCATGAAGTTGGTCCTAAGGCTGCTTTAACTTCTCCTGGACTCCTTAGGGTATGCAGCATCTGGATGGCACAAAGGCCATCTTTATGCCACTATGGCCCCTCCAGGCTGTACCTCCTGGGGTCTGCCTTTAAGGAATGGCAGCGAAGACAACAGCCCCATAATTTGGGGGCCTTGGTGCACCTTCTGTCTGAGGTGTCCGAGCAATTGAACAGTCAGCTTAGGCTCACAGCTCCCCGCTGAAAGATCATTCTAGTTTTTACAGAGAAAGGAAACGGGCACTGAGGGGCAGTGACTGAGCCATGATGATACAAAAAAAGGTAGTATGAAATCTGGAAATAGCAGCCAGGGGTTTATTTTCCAATTTAATAGCAGTTTTCCCACAACAGAAGGGTCAAAGGGTAGGGAAGGAAGGAACTAATGAATGTCAGTGCCTCCCTGACTATATTATGACTATACAGCTCCTTTAATGCATCACCAGGTTGGTAAGGAAGGCCCCAATCCTGAGTTTTGCACACTTTGCTTATTCTCAGATGGTAGGAGTGGTGGGTGCAAAGGTGCTCTAAACTACCAGCATGGTCTCCTGCAGCATGCAGTCTTCCCTGGTACAAATCAAGCCCACCTTTAGGCTGCTGTGATCTATTTTAGCTTTGCCACAGCTGCTTAAGAATGAGGCAAACTGGTTTCCAGCTATACCCTCTACTATATCCTGACCATGTAAGGGGCCTGGGAAAGGGAAGTGTAAAAGCACTGGACTTTCCTTTTCTATGGGCATATCCAACTAGCCAGCAGTGAGAGAAGAGAGGAGCTAACAGGTAAAGCCTGAGATATATTGGTATCAGTGCCATTCCTGGAATACCATAAAGTGCAGATGAAGCCAGGGCCAAAAGCTTCGATTTGCAGAAGAAAGCCAGACATAAATGGAGGTCAGAACTGAGGGGCACAGGAAAGTCTCAGGGAGTGGGAGAGGGCGGCGGCTAGCCTCTACAAAAAAGTGAGACAGCAAGTCAGACTGCAGGCACCCAGGAGGGCTGCATAGTGAGCTGGAGATGGAGCTAGCGACTCCATCTCCATGTCTGGCTCACACCTCTTGGCTTTCAGGTACTTCAGGTTAGTATTTAAAAGGCTAAAAATAGTAGATATCAACATTGCAGGTTTACATTCCACTTATCTTGGTGAAGAATAACTCATCTCCTCAGCAAAATAAAGCAGCTCCAGCTCCCAGAGACAATCAAGCTGCCGTTCAGACGCATTTTGTTGTTATGGCAAGTCAAGTTCTGAGAGTGACACGACAAGATAACACTGGAACATGAAGAGGAGACCTCAAGCAAGTTGTTATGGAAACGGGATTCACACAAACTCCCAGGATTGGATGAGGTCCCTCCCTTTAAATCCCCTCCTGTCAGCCAATGCCAAGATGCACAGGAGCAGCATATAGTTCCTGCATATGGCCCCCCAACATTTCCCCACAGGGGGGTCACAGCTGTTTCTACACGGCCTGAGACTCTGAATGAGTCTGGAAGCCTGGAAGTGTCCCTAGACAGCGTGATCTTTCTCCACTAGGATTCTCTACTTGCAAGACAGCTGATGCTGGCAGTAGTGGGGTCAGTCAGATGGAATAATATCCAACTTGCCATTAAATACAGCTGCCACTAAACTTAAAGTTACAGCGTTCAACTACCACAGCTCTAAATTTGTGTTAATTCTTTCTCTCTCTTGCAATTTCTCACAAAGGTTTTACTCTGTGTGTGTGTGTGTGTGTGTATACACACTATATACACATCTGCCTCTCTGTATATATCTCAGTATAGCTACTACTTTTTGAGATTAATGTGAACTACAGCATAGGATCTAAACATGCTGCACTCACCTAAATGGTTTATAGTGTCAGATCTGGAGCCACACCTTCTGGACTGGGCTCTCCATCCTATATCTGATACCCTGAATTTGGTAGTTCCTCACATCAATGCAAAGCTCAGCATCAGGTACAAGTCAAGGATCTGTATTTTGTTCACCATTTTCCTTGGCTCAACATCCCTGAAGGGGATTATCCCAAAGACCCAGTTCCTACGCCTCCCTCTTCACAACTTTCAATCCAAAGCTCAACCAAGGCAGTGGGGAGGGGCAAAGCCTTCTGTATTGCCATTTAGAACCATTACCAGAAAGAACAAATCAGAGCAGTCCCTAGGTTTCTATGACCCATGCCTGGGAACCAGGTCTGGGACACAGAATAAGAAAGCTAATAAAAGGCTTCCCAACAACCACCTGGGCCCTTTTGTTCTACTTCATCCAGTCTGGCTTGCAGGGTAATAGCAGCAGCATCTGCTACAGTTAAGGATGCATAACAATGTCCCTGCTCTCTTCAGTTACTTATAAAACTTTCTGAAACTTCCACCTTTTGAACTAAACATTGGCCAGGCTTGGCCTTTGTCCAAAGGTGAATATTTTTAGAAAGTATGAGCAAAAATGATTCAACCCTTATCAAGGACAGGAATGCATATATACTTAGTCAATTATAAAATAAATCCGACAATCAGAACTGAACACCTCTGCTGCCAAGAGAACTGGGGACTAAGTGCTGAAACCTAGAAAAGAGACCTCAAATAAAGGCAAGAAGATTTTAAGCATGCTGGATGGAAGCTGTTTTACGAGATGTTTATATAATACTTAGCCCAAGGGGACCCTGATCTTAGTGGAGGGCTCTGGGCTCAACTGTAATATAAAGATGAAACTGCTTTTGAGAAGTCATTGCTTGTTGTGGTTGCATCCAACATTTTTCCAGATACACTCAAAAGGACGTGCTGCTGTGCACTCTGGTCTGGAAAGAAGACTAGTGAGGTCTGTATCAGGAAAGGCTCCAGAAAAACATGAGGCTTGGCCCTGGGGATTGTGTAAGTACTTACACTATACCACTGATTCTCAGTCAGGGTGCTGTGGCACCCCAGGTGCCTTGAAATCTTTTCAAGGGTGTCACAGGCTGCCACACAAAGCTAGCACTGGTAGGTATGCAAACATAATTCACAAGATAAGCTTAGAGATCTCAAGCAGAAAACATCAGAACTATTCTGACCTCTCTGGACTAGAAGAATGGTTCTAGTTTTTTTCAGTAGTCAAAAAATGGGTGAAAACTAAGACCCGCCATTTTCTGAGCAGTGCCTCAAGTCTAAAAAAGGTCAAGAACCACTGCACTATACAATGTAACACACTAACTGGAAGTGGGATCTTCCAAAGCAGGCAATGTTGCCCTTACTCTGTTCCACTGAAGTTGAAAAAAAAACAGTCTCACTCGGTGTGAGATCACATCCTCATCTACTGCCTGGTCTAACAACAGAAAAATAGATCTTTTTATTGATAACTAATAGAGTAGCTGCTTCTGCTCAAATGGTGGAAGGTTTTATGCCTTTGGTACAGCAGTTCCTGGGCTTTCTCCCTGGTGATAAATTCTCTCTTTGTGTATAGGAGATTGCAACTCATTACAAGGAGGCATATCATCTTCCCAGGATTTGGAAGGGTGCTAACTAATCCTAACAGCACATCTGTGAGGGGTGTACCGTCAACCCTCATTTACAGACCCAGACAGATAAGTTAATTAACTTGAGGGTAGGCCAGGACAAAGCAGAGATCATATGTTAGGGATTCCTAGAGTCTAGTTCTCAGCTCAGTACGTGCACCTCTCCCTCATAATCATAGTATCCATTTATGAGATGAGCATCTCGAACAGTGTTGCAGAGAGCATATTACTCAGGTAACTGAAAGGCCATGTCCAGCCCAAGGTGTCTTAAACGTATCATTTGTAGCCTGCAAGTGTTGTGCATCTACTGAACATCAAGACCTGCATCGAGGAGCATCTGAGCAGATAATCAATGCTCCCTACCTTGAGGCTGGCTTTTCATGAGGCACATCCTGGCCAGTACACAAAACAGAGGTGAAAGAGACTGAATTAAATCTCAGACTGAGAAAACTTGGCTCTCTTTCCCATAAGGGGGAAGAGTGGAGGAAAGGGAAGTCAAGAGAAGGCTCTGCACACTTCTGCCATGAAAGGCTAAAGTGGAGCCAGCATCAGGTTTTTGTGTAGGGGGCAAATTGCAGAGGTAGGAAGCACAAAGCAGGAGAGCAGTGACTGACCAACTCCTACATTTCTTTTGGAGTGAGCCAACCGCTCCCATATAGCAACTACAATCCAGGGCATACTCACTGAGCAACAGAAATAATATAGGCATTGAACAAAGAAGCAAGCACGGGCAGTCTCTGCTACAGAATTAAACCTTTCAATTTTAGGGGCGGACATGAGATCTGAATCCTCTATCCACCCAGTCATTCCTACAGGTGTAATTTTCCCTTGGCTGCACCCAACAAAATCATCCCAAGAAGGGGACCAAAACTGACACTGAGGAACCTTGGAGAAAGGCAAGTGAGCAGACTATACAACCATGGAGGGTAGGCCTGCTGTAGACTACCGCATGCAAAATATGTCAGCAGAGTAACAAGACTGTCACAGGCACAACTACATACTGCAGTGCCGTGCAATGCCACACTCTGCCCCAAGCACTACACAGCACAGACAAAGTCAGCACGCAACACGTCTTTCATTTCATTGGCATGCTGGGAAGTATTACATCCGCCTTTTTCCTGGACCCTACATGACTGGCAGCCAGCCAGTGTTACCCAGTACAGAGCAAAGAATAAGAGCAGTGTGGGGTTTGCTGTTGGGTTGTGTGACAGCTCTGAAAAACACCAGCTGGGAGAAAGCATGGTGAAACAAGGTTATATTTCTGCAATGGCTGCATGTAAGGCAAATAGCCAAATAGGCTATCTATAATATGTGCTGTGCCCTCCATTAAAGGGTCACTGACAGACGGAACTAGGCTTAAAAAATTAGGTTTGGTTAAAAAACAAACAAACCCTGAAAAGCCTTGAGGTCTCATTAAATCCGAGATCAATAGGAATGTCCCCAGAAAATTAAGGCAAAAATCAAGAGAAAAAAAGAATGGGTTTTGTTGAAATATAAATATTCCCCTGCAGTGTTTCCAACCAACTGCAGTAGTTGAGCTAATATATAAGAATGAAGGAAGGAGCCTCAAAAGAAACTGTATTTTCATTGTGTATGCAGAGGGAAAGTGGGGGAGGGAAGGAGGGTAAATAATCAGCAGTTAACAGGGAAACATAAATTTGGATTTTACAATTCTTTCACTTTTAAGATGTCCATGCCTGAAATTATTAAAAGAACATATGGCTCAACTGCAATCGCAGGATGCACTAAGGTTTTACACAGAGTGGGGGGATAATTACAAATCCCCTCAACACTCAAAGTCTGCTGTTAGAAATAAAGGAAGGCGGCAATGACTAGGAGAGCTAGGTTTGCCAGTGGAGGGAAATGGGTCAAATGCAAAAAAGGAGCCTCCTGTGCCTGCAGAAATCCTTATTTCTTAGGCAGATGGAGCTCTAAATTTCTGTGGGAGCTTGAGGGGGAAGCCAGCTGTGACCTGTATGTACATGCAGATTTCCTGAATGGATGGAACTGAAGCGCTGGGGGGTAGGCAGGGGGCGGAAAAGAACAACTCCAAACTGCTTGTATTTAATTCCACTTTCTAGCCTAGCACATCCCAAGCCACATGTACATGGCAGCCCAACATACATGCCATAAGTTAACAACAGCACCTCCCTCCCCCAGGCCTGGAGGACTGCAAGGAGCCACAGCTGCTAGAAGCATTCCATCAGCACAGGGAAGGCAGGTGCAATAGTTCTGATATCATTGATGGCAAAGGGTTTTTTTTTTTTAAAGAAACCTTTGTGGCCTTGAAGAACTGGGGGTGAAAGAAGGGGAGAACTTTCTTTCACCTCCCTACCACCTCATGTAATCAGTCCTTTGCAGGGAGACTCCAGCAAAACACAGAGCCTCATCAATATCTAGGATCCTCCTGTGTGGAAGACCTTGTTGGGTCAGCCGCTTGATTAGTCTAAAGATTTGAGATATATAGAAAAAAGCCTAAGAGCTTTTCTATATGTATATATATCAGCTCTTAGGCTAGGGACAGACATTATACATAAACCGATTTAAGTGATCAGAAACTGATTTAAATCTGTAACAGAACAGATGTGCACATAAACCAGTTTAAAAATGGCTGAAACCGGTTTGAGATAAACCTGGTTGAATATAGTATCAGACTTAACCGATTTGGGTCAAACTGGTTTATGCAATGTCTGTCCCAGAACCCTTGCTGGTTTAAGTTAAACCAGAGTCCCCCCAGCATCCTAGCATGCTTTCTGGGCTGGGCAGGGCTCTCTGCTCCAGAGAGCTGGGCTGGCCCCTCCCCTCTGCTCCCTGGCTGCAGTTCCAGCAGAGACTGCACATACAGCAGGGTCTGCCTGGCTTCCTTCTGCTCCCCCTCCCCCTATTCCAGGGGCAGGCAATTATTTGGGGTGGAGGGCCACTTACAGAGTTTTGGCAAGCCACCGAGGGCCACATGGGTAGTCCCACCCCTTAATATGTGCCCTGGCCCCCTGGTCACCATCTTGGAACTGGAAATTCCACCTCCTAAACCCTTACCTTTGCCGCCAGAAGTCCCTCCCCTTGCCTCCCAGAAGTACTCCTTTCAAAGGGGTTTTGCCATCTCTGAACCAGAAAAATAACAAATTATATTCTAAAAAGCAAATGTGTACTACTACATTCATTACTTTAGTTTAAAAAAATATTTCTGTCGTGATTTACATGTTTGTGAAGTATACATAGAGATGATAGTATCATAGCTTAAAATGAAATCTTACTCTTGTACACTGTGAGTGGGTGAGTATAGCTGTGTGGGTTTTGTGGGGGGGGGGTGAGGAGAGGGTGGCTGTGGAGAGTTGTGACTTGGATGGAGGGGAGGGTTTGCCCACAGCCTGCACCCCCCTGTGGCAGGCAGAGCCCACCCAGTGCTATTCCAGGCCTGGGTGCTGCACTCTTGCTGCTCCTGGCCCTGGAGCACTGGAGTGGCCCCGCACTCCCGCTTGTTGTCACTTCCCCCCATCTTTCACTGCTGCCCTGCCACATCCCTGCCCCACTGCTCTGGCACCATGTTCCAGATGCTCCTGCCATCCCCAGCACTAGAGCTGGGACCCATGCGGTGGTGACTGGCTGGCAGCCGGGTGGGGGGAGGTAAGGAGGGGGGAAATGGCTGCAGCACCCAGGGGGAAGGTGCAGTGAGCAGGTGCAGGGAGCACAACATAGAGGCAGGAGCACGAGGCCGTACTGGTGCACCAGGGCTAGCGCCAGCAGGGCCCAAAGCAGGGTGGCAAGGGCACAGGGTTGGATTGCCAGGGGTCTATGGAGCTGGGCTGCACTGCGCTAGGTTGGAGACAGGGGAGCCACCCCTGCTCCATAAATCTCTGTCAGTCTGGCAAATCACTCCTGCCACCCTGCTCTGGGCACCGCGCTCCCACCCAGCTGTTGCTGCACTCCATGCATCCACTCGCTGCCCCATCCCCCCACCTTCCACAGCCATTTCCCCATTCTCCTGCTGCCTGCCGGCTGGCCAGCACCACATGGGTCCTAGCTCCAGCACTGAGGATGGCAGAAGCAGCTAGGACATGCTGCCGGAGCAGCGAGCAGAGGGACGAGAATGCAGCAGGGCAGCAGGAGAAAACGGGGGAAGTGGCAGTAAAGGAGAGCGTGGGGCTGTGCCAGTGCCCCGGGACCAGTAGCAGTGCAGTGCCTGGGCCTGGAGGAGCGCTGAGAGAGGGAGGGTCAGGCTGTAGGCAAACCCTCCCCTCCACCCAAGACCGACTCCCCTGGCTCCCTCCTGGTGAAGCGCAGCCCAGCTCCACAGACCCCTGGCAGCCCGGCCCTGGGCTCCTGCTGTCCCCATTCTGGGCCTTGCTGGTGCTAGCCCCAGTGCACTGGCTCCCCTGGCTCCCTCCTGGCAAAGCACAGCCCAGCTCCATAGACCCCTGGCAGCCTCTCCCCATGCTCCTGCTGACCCGCTCTGGGCCCCGCTGGCTCTGGCCCCAGTGCACCGGCATGGGGCTTGCACTCCCACCTGGCTGTTGATGAGCTCTGTACACCTGCTTCTGCCCCTTCCCCCCTGCCTGCCGCAGCCATTTCCCCATCTCCCTGCCCACCAGCCAGCACCACGTGGGTTCCAGCTCCAGGACTGCAGGAACTGGCTTGGCTGGCCCTGAGGACAGGGGCGATCACCCACAGTCATCCCCTACTTCCTTCCCCCCCCCCCTCCTTATCTGCATTTCCCTCAGAGAGAGAGGCAGGGGGACCCCCCAAC
>NW_005841947.1:3206609-3215521 GCF_000455745.1 Alligator sinensis
GGCTCCCCCTGGGTCCTACTGCCCCTGGCTCCTGTCATCTTTGACAGGCTGCAAGGAACAGATAAATATTAACTTTCTAAATTTTGTAGGGGCCCCGCACGCTGGATAGAATAGCCTGATGGGCTGGATCTGGCTTGCAGGCCATACAGGAAACCCTCGCTATTCATGAACTCCAGGTTCGCAGATTCAAATATTTGCTGGGGGGGGCAGAGCCAGGAGGCAGGCAGAGAGCGAGTGCCAGGGACATGGAGGGAGGCAGAGGTGGCAGCATCTTCTCCCCCGGAGGCAGCTGTGGCGACATTTTGGGGAAGGGGTTAGTCCCCAGGCACTGCAGGGGAGTCCTGGGGACAAGGAGGGAGGTGGCAGCAGCAGCGGCGCTGGTAGCTTTTCCGCTGTCACCGCTGGAGGCAGCCGTGGCAGCACTCAGAGTGTAGGAGTCGGTCCCCAGGCACTGTGGAGAAGCCCCGCGAACAATGGGGCAGGGAGCAGGGGGTGGCTGTGAGATGTGATGGGGAGCCCCAGCATTCATGGATTTTGCCATTTGCAGGGATCTCCAGAATGTATCCTCTGCAAATGGCGAGGGTCTCCAGTATTTTGCCTGCCTCTGCCCTAACCACTCATGCTCAAGCAGGGATTCCCCCCTCTGCCCTACAGACACCTATCAGCATTAGCTACCATGCCACATGTTGGCTATGCCCATGCTGTAGGAAACAGGATAAAGGCAGACAGGACTGTGTCAGCTTAGAGCTTTTTGGAGCTAAACACCAGGTAGCTAGTAACATCCCTCCATTCCTTCCTTGGAAAATCTGTTTAAGAAGAGCTTAAACTAGTGGAGAGATGTTCTATTTTCTGATGGGGTGATAAACAATGAGTTAGGGGTGATAAACACTGTGTTATCCACTTCTGGCTAGGCTGCTCAGAAGGGGGAGGGGACCCCTTCCAAATCAGAGAATCCTACCGGGGCCTGGCCACACCCCTCCTTCAGCTCAGCACTATGGAAGGGAAGGGAGGATTGCTCTAGCACCCCTCAGCTTCTAGCCTGAGCCACTACAGGCATGTGCCTGCATTTCTGGGATGTCTGTACATTTACAAACTGGTTTAGCCTAGCCAGGTTAGGCTAACCTGCAAAGACTGAATCAATTCAGGCTCAGAGTTTTTGAATGTCTGTCCCTAGTCCTAGGGTCCTCCTGTGTAGAAAATCCTGTTGGTCCAGCCACTTGATTTGTCTAAAGGTTTGATATATATCAGCTCTTACAGTTCTGTAAATCAGCTCAATATATTAAAAATGTTTAAAGGATTCAAGTGGCCAAGTGAAGCAGTCAGGAAATGTTTCCCCTATACTTTTAACCTCTCTTCCTTTTGCATCCATGTTATGATAGTCTTTAACTGCATGAACACATGCTGTTACTGCCTATAAGACCCTGCCTTATTCCAAGCCCAGAATGAATGGCACTTGCTGAATGGGTTGCTATTCAGTATTTCTTTTTCTCCATTTCATTCATGGTGCAGCCTCACACCTTGTCTATTAAACATCATGCAAACTGGGTCCTGAGTAAAGCAGTTCTGCACTGAGAGGGGGAAAAAAGGGTCATCATGCTAAGACACTATTGTACTTCTGGCACTTTCTGACTTGGGTGTGTATTTCACTCTAGTATTCTTTTAATCCATTTCTTTTGTATTTAATTTTAGTTTCTTCAAAAAATTAAAATAAAAAAGAATGTGAATAAACAAAAATGGCATTAAACTGGTGAACAGCAAGAGAGAGGTGTGCCTGTATGAGCATGCAGCTAAGAACTGTACACATTTTTTTAAAGCAGAAGGGGGAAGAGATGGGAGGCTGTGTTGTCCCCAAAGGACAGTGAGTTCGTGCCCGGTGCGCTTGTGCCAATAAACACACAGGGGTGAAGGATCTAACTTAATCTTTATTTCTGCGCAGAAAGTGGCGCTTGGCAATCATTCGCAAAGCAAGCACCCACACCCCAGTGGGTGTCTGCCTTATATAGCTACGTAACAGGTTAAACTTGCTGATGTGATGAAATGTGTAGCAAGCCCAGCAAGTAACCCCCCTTCCATCTCCCCCCCAAGTAACCCCCATCCAGCTCCGGAACTTTGTTGATACAGCTTTTCCTCTAGCAAGGCCAGCAATTAAACAACTAAGCAACAAGCAATCTCCCCCAGCCTAAACAACCTACTCTATGTCCTTGGTTAGATAAAATACTTTTTCAGAACACAAAGCTGTTCCTGAAGTAGAAAATGCATAGTAAAAGTTCAGGGGATCTCTGCTGGACATGGCTTCCAGCCCTACCTCTGTCCCTAGGGGTTTAGCCAGGTGCCCCTGAAACAAGGGGTGCTTATCAGCTGGAGCAGCCAAAGATTGAGTACACCCAAAAGTTTTAGATTCAGCTCAGTTAAACAACGGGGGAAAAAGAAAAGAAAAAACAGGAGAAAAATTCATGCGTCTTTGGGCACCAAAGTGTTATTTTCCCTTTTTTTCCCTTTTATACAAACCTCTTGTTTTTTTCTTAAAAGTTTTATCAATTTTACAAATGATTCTTTGGCAATAGGAAGCAAAAATGTTCTGTTTAAAAAATGTTGAAATAAAACACTTTGACAGCCCCAAGACTTCCTTCCCCATTTGTTCCCCTCCCTGAAACACTTTGTCAAACTCGACCCAAATTCACAAATAATTTCAGCTGACTCAAAGTTGCATTTGTCAGCAAACAAACTATGCACAAAAAAGTTACCAAGCTCTAGCACAATTGAACTCTGATCCAACTCCATATTCCCCCCAAACCTGTTAGGTATTTATTTGTTTATAATCACACCTATCCTAAGGGCTGAGAGCTTAGTGCATAAACGTCATTAACCACTCCCCAGACACTTGAAGAAAAGAACACTATTTTTGTCCCTGAAATTAACAGCCTAAAAACAATGATGCCCAACTTTTTCAGCCCACAAGCTGGACTGGCCAGGTGCTGCACAGGTGCTGACCCACTCGGGACACAATCATGCCATGTAGCTCCATCAGGTCCAAGCTGGCCCTTTTCTGCTCAGGTAGATTAATCCATTTATGTAAGGACAGTGTCCACTCCCTCTGCATGGGGCCAGTCTGGCCAGGACCAATGCAGCTGCATGGGGATTGGAAATTTGGGGGCCAAATTGCCAGACCTGTGCGGAGACCGGAGGCAGGATTACATAGCTCCATAGGCTGGATCTAACGCATGTGTTGGGGGCTGAACACTCCTGGCCTAAAGGCTGCTCAATTAAATGAAGACATGAGATTACACAGTGGTATGTAGCTGATAAAGGAGAAGCAGGACGTGCAGCTATCAATGTCTCATTCTTGCCAATGTGCTGGGGCTGGGCTTGTCACAGGATTACACATTAATTTGGTCAATTGCTCTGCAAAAGCATGTAGTTATCATCCCACTGCAGTAACATTCTGTGGCCACAGCTGAGCTCAGGGCACCCTCATGCAAGCTATTGTGCACATGCATACTAAGGGCCTGGGCACACGGGACACTTAGCATGGGCTGTATCTGAAATCTCAGCAAGCATTACTGTGCCATATTAAAAGTAAGAATGCAGTTTGAGCAGTCATATGGTAATGTTTACTATGATCTCAGCCCTCTCTAGAATGATCAAGAGAAACTGAAGATCTGAGACATCTGCTGTACAAGCATCCTGCAGCGTACAAGTGTCTGAAGTCACTCAAAAGTTTCCTCACCAGCACCCAACCTCTTGATGCCACACCCAAGAGGGTACAACTACAGATGTGGAATGAGAGGCTGAAGAAAATACTTGACAGTGAAAAAAAAAGTGTACATCCCAGCAGCCGAGTCCTTGCCACCAGGGGCTGATGAACTATAGTAAAGGTGGCAATGCCGTGATTATCTATGTACCAGAGTTGGACATTCCAAGGAATTAACGAAGAACTGGGGATATACCATTGGTTCAACCGCTTGCACTGCAGCGCAGAGCCTCAGACTATGCAACATCTGCCGCAATGCCCGCTGCTTGGAGGCACATGCACAAAGTAAGATCTTGCAAAGTGCAATAAATGAGCACAAGCATGTGTAACAAAATGGTCAAAGGTGGTGTAGAGACAAGAGAAGAAGCCCTCTCTGGACAGGAATGGAACTCCCCTCCCCAATGACACTGACCCCTGCACCAAACCTCACATGTCTACCCATGAAGATGTACAACCATCATCCCCAGATCCTATACCCTCCCTATGCATGCTCAATAATGCCTAGCCTGGGAGCGCCTGTCCCTGGCATGCCAGGGTACTGGCAGCAGGCACATGGAGGTACAGGGAACCAAGCCCAGGAGAGGATGCTCTTCCTGCCACTAGATCTATGAGGTGAGCTTGAACTCTGCTGCTGGCAGTCTTGAACTGGCTCCAATGCAATGCTGAGGCTGGGATCCACAATCAGCTGATTGTCAGTCTCAGTCGCCACACTGCAGAGTCTTGAACCCAAAGCCTGGCTGAGCCCTGATATTTAGCTTACTGTTGGTCCCAGCCCTCACACAGCACTGGATCTTGAACTTGCATTATCTTAGTGGAGCAGTCCGATGATAGCTGTACATGTGTTACTTCATACAATCTGGGGACACTCGTCCAGTGGAAAGTCCTAACTTTGTTATCATATGAGCACATGTACTGTATGGTTTACTGCTTGAACACATGGACGATGACATTTTATGTGCAGTTAACATGCCTTAAGTGTAATTACAACATAGCCTTAAGAGACAATCTCTGCTCCAAACAGTTTACAGTATAACTAGGAGAGACAACAAATGGGAAGGGGTCAAAAGCCTAGAGAGGTGCACTAACTTGATGAAGATCATATGACATATCATCAGTAGAGATGGCAAGAGAACACAGACCTAATGGATTGCAGTCCACTGCCCCGTCTGCTGAAGCCAGCTCCTCTTTTTTTGGACAACCCTGCGCAGCATGTTCATCTGGACTTATACAAGAGAAAAATAACTCGGACTACTTCCTTTCTCCATTCTCATATACTAGCTCAACTACTGCAGTTGGATGCCAACACTGCAGGGGAATATTTATATTTTAACAAAACCTATTCTTTTTTCACTTGATTTTTGCCTTAATTTTCTGGGGACATTCCTATTGATCTTGGATTTAATGAGACCTCAAGGATTTTCAGGGTTTTTTTTTTAACAAAATATAACTGTGCATTTTCACAAACCTAATGGAAAGAGGTAAAGCCCCTTCAGATCCTGAGCTTCTTCCATAAGCAAAGATCTCAATCCACAAACACTTCAATTCTAACAGGAAAACTGAGCAGAGAGAGAAAGATTGGGTACATGTGTGTGTGCACATGCACACACAGAGAGCACAAGATGTAAACTCATGTGTGTGTGATGAGTACATGTGAGGTGTAAGCATGGCTGTGTGCGTGTGTGTGGTATGCATAAGCATCCCCATGTGTGTACAGTAAACACACCTGTGTGCATGATGTGTCTGCTTGTGTTCATGTATGCATTGTGTGCTGAGTGCAAGAAATACTTGCACATGCATATATGTGCATTTCTAAGTTAATCTTTAACAACAGGCATTACAGTTAGGTACAAACATTACACCTATCACACTTTAAGTGCACAGAAAGCATTCTAAAGCCATAACTAAACAGACGTTCATGGATTTGAGAGTACTTTAAAAATGGTAGATTGCACTTCAAGTTAACCCTCAACGGATGAGGTATTATACTAAAGCGCTTTCTGTTAGAGCGCTTTATGGAACATCTGTGCCAGATTCCATCGAAGGTTAACTTAGAGCATGATCGCCACCATCCCAGGTGGCATTGTACAGGGCTGTGCTCTAGCCTTGAACCGAGCTCATTTACTTTGCCCAAGCACCGGGCCAAGCCCACCCCCTTGGCTGTCACTTATCCGACAGTCAGTAACAGCCTCTGATCCCAGCCCTGCCTCCTTCCTCTGGCCAGCTGTGGAGCTGCACCCAGTGGGGGTAGAGGGGGGAAAGGCTGGGGAGAGAGGCCACTCTGGCAGCCTCCTGGGAGGCATGGGGAAGTACCCCCAGTGATTAACGCAGGAAGGCTCTAAGCCCCTCCCACTGAACAGCAAACATCCATTAGATTCGCTCACACTTCTAATTTACAGTGCTTCATCCCAGCCTTTTGATATTTTGTTGTAATGTTTATTAGGTCTGGGTGGGCGCGCGGGGGCAGGGATTCAGAGAGCTTCAAATAGATTTGGATCTTTAAATTGGTCCCGATTCAATTTGGATTTGGAGATGCGGCCACCAAATCTCCTCCGAATCAAATCAGCACCAGAAGCTTCGCACAGCCCTAATGTTTATCTTGCAGATCATATTTGCACACCTAACAGTGTTAACATTGTGTGGCATCCTTGAAAGGATCTCAAGGCACCCGTTTGCTGCATCACACTGGTTAAGATATAGACCAGTGATTCTCAAAGTTTCATATGTCCTCTTACAACAATCTGTCACCTCTCTTGCTTATGATTCTGAATTCCAATTTGTCCCTACCTGTACTTCTGTTCTTAAGCTGGGATGAAGTGTGTATAATATATATTTTGAAATATTGTATTTTTATATTATACAATATTTTATATTGAGAGAAAGAGAGAGAAATAACGTCACATAGGAATCCACAGTGTCAATAGCAGTCTGTTCTGTTGTGGTCTTTCTAAGTTCTTTGGAACAAAACTGCTCTAGTATTTTTATGTAGTCAAAATGAGTGAAAAGCAAGTGGTGGCATTTCCAAGGGATGCCTCAAGTCTAAGAAAACTGAGAACCACTGGTATAGACACAAACTGTATTTACTCCAGGATAAAAGTAGAATAGATGCACAACATGCAGTCTGGAACTAGTGAGAGTCAATTCATTTCAGGGTAAAGTTACTCCAGTTTCTGAGCATACCTGTACACTAGTTCGACCTACACTTTTGTATCAGTCATGTTTCCTTTCCTCCAGTCAATTAGATCTCAGGGTAGTCAGTTGTTTAGTGGAAATTAGCCCTTCAATACCACCTACTGTAAGCAACTAGTTTGGAAGAGAAGGCCATGGGCTTACTAAGGAATGAAATCCAGGAGAAATTACATTGGAATAACTATGTTGTTGTGTGCACACTTTTAGTAAGAGTTCTGACCTGGTTTGAGACCCAGTACATTTCTGGCTTTGGAAAATATATTCCCCTTTGATCAGCAGTTACCTTAATTGCAGGGATGAAGGAGAGAGCAAAAGCCAATTAAAACTCTGCCCATGGCTTCTCATGTCCTCCTCACATGAGAACGAAGCCCCGTGGTCGACTGAATGAACATCCTTGTTTAAAACATGCTTATATCTCTAGATTAAAGAAACAGTAATGAAAAAAGACACTGAAAGACGAGGTATTGAAACGTTTATACTAATGGCCATTGTGGGCCTATCCTGGATTTAAAAGAGCATCAAGCTATCAAGCTCTGGTCTTACAGCTTTGCGCTTTCACCTACAGATTGTGCAAAAGGGAGCATCTGGTTCCACACAGGCAGCTGTGGATGTCAGGAAAGGAGTGAGTGCTCACTAGGGGATTTTGACAAGGAAAAGGAGCTGAGCAAATGTTTTCAGTTTGATGTGAGCCCTCCCCCTTCCCCCTTCCATCTTACACACTCTCCCAAGACAAAAAGAAACAAAAGGACCTTAGTTCACTCCACCAACAACATGACATCAAATTGACAGAGCTGTGACTATCTGACATCCAAGTCGATAATAGAACGACATTTTTGAGTGACAGCCGAACAATAGGGGGGAAATGTGGCTTCCATAAATAGGTGGATTTACAGCTTGTGGTATGAGAAATAAATAATCCATCACCCACAAAGCACTGTTTCTCTTTGGAGTGTGTCACCTGTCACTGAAGGTTAAGGAACCATCTCAGGTTTGGGTGAGGTGTAGCAGATTGCATTTTTTTTTTTTTTAAAGCCTCCTGACTTCTTTCTGCTGCCTTATTGGGAATCGTATAGCTAAACCCTACCCGCTTCAAGGCCTAACCCCTTTACTCGCTTCCAGAGGTTATGGAAAGGACTCTAAGGTTGGCATGTTCTTACCTAGCTTTGCATTATAAAGGTTTTGGAATCCCATCCAAGAAGCAGAGATGAAAGTGCAAAAGGACATATGCAGATCCAGGACACCTAGGTAAAACAGTAGGCCTACAATTTGGGTCCAAGGCTAGAACATTATACACCTGGGTTCAAGTACCTTCCCCCCCACCACACACACACACACACACACAAAATCCATCTCCAAAACCTTAGGCCCACCTCGCTCAGCTTCTCTGGGTACGTCTACGCTGAATTGGAAGTTAACGTGTGTTAACTTATGAAACTCACTGTCACAGGAGGCAATAGGGTCGGGACAGATAGCATAGCCAGGTTCAAAAGAGGACTAAAGAAATTCATGGATAATTGATCTATTAAAAGCTGGTGAACTGAGACTAGAGCTGTTCCTGTAGCGTCTCTAAAGGTGGGTAGAGAAGCTACACTTCTTGCGTGATGAAGCCGCCAAAAGTGCTCTATAGCCATAACATAACAAATGTTCAGGGTTCCAGAGTGCTTTAAAAATGGTGGATTGCATGAAAAGTTAACTCTCACCTGATGTAGTATTAGGTGTAGATGCTCGAGGACAGAGCACTTTAGTGAACCTGCATACAGATTAGCATTGACAGTTAATTTCAGGCAATTCTGCCCATATCCCAGAGGCCTTTGAGGGACTGGGCTGGTGCTTGTTGGCACCTCAGCTGTCACACAGTAGAGACAGAAAAAGCCTCATCTCCTCCCTGTGTATCTGGGCTGCGAGGTGGGTAGAGGCAGGCAGCGGAGCCCCCTGCCAGGGTCTTGGGTAGAGCTGGGCCAGGTCCATGAGGTGG
>NW_005841947.1:3215552-3230634 GCF_000455745.1 Alligator sinensis
GGGGGGGGGGGGTGCGCCTCTGTTTTCTCTGCCCTCCATTGAGCTCCAAGTGTAGCAAGTCGGGAGGTGCCAGTGTCAAGCAGCTCACATGGGAAGGGAGCCTCACTGCCACGCAGACCCAGTCCAGCTCCCCCCACAAAACCTCAGCAGGGGCAGTTGGGGGGCACTTTTTTGGGGGGGTCTGTCCTCCCCTGCCCCCCAGCTGCTGCTGATGGGGAGCATGGATAGAGAGAAGGGCAGTATGGCAGCTTCCTGGGAAGTTGCTGGAGTGCCCCTGCCTGCTGGCCAGGTCCAGAGCAAGCAGGCTGAGTCCCCTCCTACCCTTAAGATGGGCTCAATGGTGCTCTAACTGTGGCACTTTTACAGGCTGCCTCAATGTCTGTATGCACCCTAAAACAATAATGCTGGATTTGAGCGAGTTATGCTGGTGCTGAGCTGTCCATTTTGTGTTTTGTTTGTCTGCCTTAACACAAGGTGAAGAGACCAAGTTCCCCAGCATAAAATGCACTGTGCCCCAAGCTTAAAGCTACACCCTCAAAGTTGGGGAGACTTGAAGTGAAAATACAGGAGTCCTGCAGAGGCATTTTACAAGATGATAACAAGAAGCTAAAAAGATTGTGTGAAACATCTGTGACTTCTCCTACAGGGAGGCAGCAATCCAAGCAATGATGTTCAGGTCTCTGAGTTACCTTACCACCACACTGTACTTGAAGTAGAATAATGGGCAAGAGAACTGGAGTACTACTCTTGGGCTCCCAATGCTGTCTGTAGTGGTGAGGAACAGCAGAAGAGAAGATGGCCAAGCAAATGCCAGGGAATTGTAGGAATATAATGAATCTGAATATTTAGGGAAAAAAGATGCTTCTCTGAATAAAAAATGGCATCACCCACAGGTGGAGTCTACTGAGGGCGGAAAGCAGGAAAAATGCTGGTTGTGAAATCCCTAAGGCACCGAGTGAGTACAGACACAGCTTTGTCAGACAGAGTCCTGCCTGCTGTGGCTGCTCTTTCCTATAACAGAGCATATGATTTTGAAAGGTGCAACTTATTACAGGGGAGGAAATTAATTATACACTAAATACACCCACTGCCTCCTGTTCTCTCATTAGTCTTGTGGGTCACAGGTGCACAACTGATCTCTTTCACGTTATGCCCAGCAGACCTTCTCTTTCCAGAAAGCATATGACACGCGACACTGCCCAAAAAGCTCTCCTAACAGATAAACAGAAGTGAAAGCAAGGGTCAGGTTTAGTTGATGCTATGTGACTGCCATGGACAATGAAAAGCACCAGAGATAAGTGCTACTGTCAGTATCATTGGTGTCAGCCCATTGTGTCAATAAGCATGAATCCACGGCCTTTCTGTAAAATCATCTTTACTCATCCATAACACTGGAACAGCACAGCTTTTACCATATCAGGCTGAGTGACAGCCAGGGAAGACTTTTCCACTTGTTTGGCCATGAATCGAGAGACGGTAAATGAAAATCACTTCTTGGTCTTCAGTGGTACAATGACTCTTCTCAGCTGGTGGTGAAGAACAAGGCCTTCCTGAGAGTGATCTGCCCCAAGAACTCAATGAGTTGACTGGTTTGGCAATGGCCAAAAAAATTAGCAAATGAAGAAACACCACGATGTCTACCAATATCCCAGGAAAACAGATAAGGAAGTGCATGGAAGCTGAAGTCTGTTGAGGTGTTAGAAAGGTAACCCGAGTAGCCCATAAGTTCACAAACAGCAACATGGATATGACAGCCAATAAACATTTTTACCCAGGGATTTCTCTGGAGCAGCTCCCAACCATTATATTGTACTAACATTTCTCTAGTATCTCCACCTGTTGCTGCAACACATTTTAAAAACTTTCATTAAAAATACAATTACATTTCAAGACCTGGCTGTGATGAAAATCTGCCAAATGTGACCTATTTCTAAATCTGCAAAGAAATACATGGAAAAAAAAATATTGAACCCAATATTTCTTTCCAAAGATCTTAGACTGAATGAAGCAGCATTTTCTGATGAAGCACAGTTGGGCTGGCAAAAGTCCAACCACCTTTATCTACCCAGTTGCTCTCCCTCCTCTGTGTGTTGACACTGAAGCCTACTGATAACAGTGTAAATGTTTCACCACTCATACATTTGCCAGAAACATGCCCTAGGGCTGGGCAAAGAACAATCACCATCATCCCATTTTCTCGTTGCTGTGTTATCTAACACAACCATCTGCAGCAGAGAAACAAAACAGCAGAACCCTCTCCTATTTGGAAATAGTATGAATCTAGTAGAAAAATGGTATTTGCTTCTATTATTCTAGTTAAATTAAAAATGGAATGGACTGAGTAAGGAGGGCCCTAACAAATGTTGTATTTGCCTTTGTGGAAGGAAATGAGGGACTTATTCCGAACTGTTGAGCACGCAGGATGGCTCCATCTTGCCACATTGATTCTGGTGCCCTGCCTTATCTGCTATCCTCACCATGACCTTTGGTAGAGCATCTCCAGTGTGAGAAGCAGCAGCAGATGGATAAATACAGCCCAAAGTGGTATCACCTTTCCAAATCCATCTACCCTATTCTCTGTCCTTTCCCTATAGAACGGGTACCCAAGCCCACTGAGAGCACCCCACAGGGTCCCAGGAAAATGCAGGGAGCACACACAAATGGCAGAGCACCCACCCCTCCTGCCACGTAGGAAGGATGCCTTTTGCATGCAGATCTGAAGGGCACAATTTGGCCCTGACTTAAAAAGGACACTGTAGCACTCAAAACCACCCAAGGGTCCTCACACACCTAGTGATAACTAACACTTTATACCCAAGCCATATCTACAGTGCTTCAAACAAGCCAGCTCCAGGAGGTGCCTTCTGGAAAGATGTTGGACCCCTCCCTCAATGATGTTTGTAGCTATTCAGCCTCAAACATTCATAAGATCAATGCTTATACACAGGGGCCCAAGTTATTTGCTTGCAGAGGCCAAGAAATCAGTCATTTGTGCTTGAAACTGTGTGGCACAAGCATTCAGGAGCTATGCAGAATTCTGCTTTGCTCCCACAGTACTGTGTGGGCTCCAGACTAGACAGTAGAGTGGGGATGTCCTGGGGTGGCAGCCTCTGCATTCTTCATGGGACCAGCTCCATCCCTTTGCCAAACTCGCCAGCTTCACAGTGCCAGAACGAGAATACTTCATCATCGGTGACTCCATCCTACGAGGACTGGAAGGTCCCATCTGCCAGCCTGACCCCATGACTAGGGAGGTTTGCTTCATACCTGGGGCTAGGGTTCGGGACATCACGGAGAGGATCCTAGCCTACATCCGACCTGCAGCCCAGTACCCCATGGCTGTCATCCACGTGGGAACGAATGATGCAGCCAGGGGCAACCCTAACCACATTATGAAGGACTTCAAGGCTCTGGGGGCCAAGCTTAAGGAGACGGGGGTGCAGGTGGTATTCTCCTCTCTTCTTCCAGTGAGTAGGCGGGGACAGCAACACGAGGCCTGCATTGGCGAGGTCAACTGGTACTTACAGAGTTGGTGCCACCAGGTGGGGCTTGGGTTCCTAGATAATGACCCATGCTTTCGGCAGGGGGACTTGCTTGGGCAGGATGGGCTTCACCCCTCTCCTAAAGGCAAGTATGTCTTCTTTTCCAGGTTGGCTGATCTCATATGGCAAGCTTTAAAACTAGCCCGCCAGGGGAGGGGGGCTGCAGGAATACGTGAAGACACCACCTGAGCAAGGCAGGTGACATATGCAAGGAGTGCCCAGGTAAGGCACAGGGGTCCAGATAGTCTTCCTAATCAGGGGGTGGCATGTGCAGCTATGCAAGGCCTTAAATGCCTGTATACCAATGCTCATAGTATGGGGAACAAACAGGAGGAACTCACCCTCCAAATAGCCAGTTCAAACCCAGACATAGTAGGGCTTACAGAAACATAGTGGGATTCATCCCATGACTGGGCAGTTAGCATTAGGGGCTATGGGCTCCACAGGCAGGATAGAGAAGGAAGGAAGGGAGGGGGTGTGGCGCTCTATGTCAAAGAGCAATACACATCTTCTGCCAGCAAAATGGGGTCAGAGGAGGGGCAAGCTGAAGTTCTCTGGGTCAAGATACAAGGGGATTGCGGGGAGAGGGATTTAAATGGTGGGGGGGTCTACTACAGACCCCCCAACCAAGAGGAGGAGCTGGATCGGGAATTTTTGGGCCAGCTTGAAGAGGCACTTAAGGAAAGGGATGTAGTTATCATGGGTGATCTAAATTACCTGGACATCTGCTGGGAGGAGCAGTCAGCTAGGTCAGATCGTTCCAGGAGGTTCCTGGCCGAGATACAGGACCTCCACTTAACCCAGGAGGTGCACAGCCCCACCAGAGGAAATGCCCTGTTGGACCTGGTCCTAGCCACAGGCGATGATCTGGTAAGGGGGCTCCAGCTCCTTGACCACCTGGGTGATAACAATCATCGCTTGCTGGAATTCATCATCCAATGCAGGGTGACAAGGGCCTGCAGCAAGGTGGTAGCCCTAGACTTCAAGAGGGCCAACTTCAATGAGCTGAGATTGGTGGGAGAGGCGCTGGGGTTCTCCAGGGCAGGGGAACTCAGTGCCCAAGACGAGTGGTCGTTCCTTAAGGAGACGATACTCAGGGACCAAGGGGTGAGGTTCCCAACAAGAAGCAAGGGGGGCAAGAGTGCCCAAAAGCCCCCCTGGCTCACCAAGGATGTCCGGGAATGCCCGATTGCCAAAAAGGCAGCGTACACCCGGTGGAAGGGGGCTCTCTCCAAAGAGGAGTATACCTCCACCACTTGGGTCTGTAGGGGGCCTGTTAGGAAAGCTAAGGTGGACATGGACTCTAGTCCTAGCTCTAAGATCAAAGATAATAAAAAGTCCTTTTTCAAATATATAGGGAGGATGAAGAAGGCACCGGGAAATGTGGAGCCCCTGCAAGATACGCAGGGCAATCTGGTGGGTGCGCCAGAGGAAAAGGCAGACCTCCTTAACAAATTCTTCACCTCTGTTTTCTTGTGCAGGGACTGGGACTCCCCCACCATGTTTCAAGACGGACTCGAGGGGAACACCTCCAGACCTAAGGTTGTAGAGGATCGGGTTAGAGTGCTTCTGGAGGGGCTGGACATGTTCAAATCAGCAGGTCCAGATGCTCTCCACCCCAGGCTGTTGAGGGAGCTAGCAGGGGTTATATTGCAGGGCCCTTGGCACGGCTTTATGAGCGCTCAGGTGCTCAGGCCAGGTGCCAGATGATTGGAAGATAGCCAATGTGGTCCCCATCTTTAAAAAAGGGAGGAGGGAGGACCCAGGCAACTATAGGCCCGTCAGTCTTACCTCAATCCTGGGGAAACTCTTTGAGAAGATCATCCAGGAGCATATCGGTGATAGGCCGGCATCGGGGATGATGCTCAGGGGCAACCAGCACGGTTTCATTAGGGGCAGGTCATGTCAAACCAACCTGATTGCCTTTTACAATCAGGTCACAAAAGCATTGGATGCAGGTGTCACCGTGGATGTAGTCTTTCTGGACTTCAGCAAGGCCTTTGACACTGTCGACCACCCCATCCTCATTAAAAAGCTAGGCGACTGTGGCATTGATACCTACGCAATCAAATGGATTGCATATTGGCTGAAGGGTCGTACTCAGAGGGTGGTGGTGAACGGGTCACATTTGACCTGGGGGGAAGTGGGCAGCAGAGTCCCCCAAGGCTCAGTCCTCGGGCCCACACTGTTCAATTTCTTTTATCAGCGATTTGGATGACGGCATGAAAAGCAACCTGTTTAAATTTGCTGATGATACCAAAATTTGTGGCAAGGTGGGCATGCTAGTAGGGAGGGAAAGACTGCAGCAAGACCTGGATAGGTTGCAGGGGTGGGCTAACAAAAACAGGATGCGGCTAGAAAAACAGGATGCGTTTCAATACTGACAAGTTCAGAGTGCTGCACTTGGGCAGTAGGAACCAGCAGCACACTTGTAAGATGGGAAACTCCTTTCCTGAGAGCACAGAGGCAGAAAGGGATCTTGGAGTCATTATTGACTCCAAGATGAACATGGGCCAACAGCGTGGTCATGGTCGGCAGGGCTAACTGGACCTTATCGTGCATCCACAGGTGCATCTCAAGTACGGCCAAGGAGGTGATCCTCCCCCTCTACGGGACACTGGTCAGGCCACAGCTGGGAGTACTGTGTCCAGTTCTGGGCACCCCACTTCAAGAGGGATGTGGACAACATGGAGAGGGTCCAGAGGAGGGCCACCCACATGATCCAGGGACAGCAAGGCAGACCCTACAGTGAGAGGCTACAGGACCTGAACCTGTTCAGCCTTCACAAGAGAAAGCTGAGGAGGGACCTTGTGACTGTCTATAAACTCACTAGGGGGGGACTAGAAGGGTTTGGGGGAGACCTTGTTTCCCTTAGCACCCCCCAGGATAACAAGGAATAACAGCCACAAGTTGTTGGAGAGTAGGTTTAGATTAGACATCTGTAGGAACTACTTTACAGTTAGGGTGGCTAGGATCTGAAACCAACTTCCAAGGGAAGTGGTTTTGGCTCCTACCCTGGGGGTCTTTAAGAAGTGGCTTGATGCCTACCTGGCTGGGGTCATTTGAGCCCAGTTTTCCTCCTGCCCAGGCAGGGGGTCGGACTTGAAGATCTACAAGGTCCCTTCTGACCCTACTTCTATGGTTCTATGAGAAGTGGACACCAGTACTCTCACTTGGCAGACCCTGGAGATCCATATTGCAGTGCCCCCAGTGTCCTAACCAGCCTTACAAAGTGGGGATACTCATCTCAATTTCCTTGCCAGATAACATGCTAGTTGTGAATTGCCTTCAATCCCACTCCCTTGTTTATCTACCATGACAGCCCACTGTGGCTCCCGTGCGACTAGGAACCCAGAGGGCACATGTAACCTTTTTCAAGCTGTTCCAAGTTGTCATAAGCTCTGCTGTTTCCCTCTCTCCCCCTTCCTATTTTCCATTGCTTTATTTATCCCCCCTCCCTTCTCCCTCTCACTCCATCACTCTGAGCTCCCTTTATTGCCATCCTCTTAGAACTTTCTCTCCTGCCGTCTCTCTCCCCATGAGTTATAGCCACTCTCACTTCCCTTTCTTCCTCTCCTCTCCTTCCCTTTGATAGTTTCCCTTTTATTTCTCTCCTCCTCCATTTGTCGAACAGGCTGAGTTTTCACTCAGATGTTCAGTTAACCCAAGGCTTTCGTCTGACTTTTTGTGGTATTGAAAGACATCACATGGCACACGCTACACATTCCTCCTATTCCATCTCCCTCCGTCCTTTTCACACTCACTCTCACTACCCCCCTACTATCCTGCCTTTCCTCAATCTACTCTTATTTTCTCCCTGTTCCCCATTTTGTTCCATTCACCTCTTCTTCCAACTCTCTCCCTGCAACTTCAAGTCAGCACTTAGTCGGTTACATCTACCCTCTGCTGAGTCAAGCTAAACATTGCTTACAACAAGGAAATTCTCTCCCAGGGCTACCTGACAGAAGGAGCTCACATTTCTTGCTGAGACCTGAGCTGAGAGAGGGTCAGCATTATTTATAGACACAGCTTACAGGGCACTGTTGAAGTGGGGGCAGGTACCTTAGAGCTGGCCCTCCTGCTCCTCAGTCTGGTGAGAAGACAACAAGATTAAAAGGATCCTCTTATTTGGGGCCCACGTGCTTCTAGAGAGTGGGTTGGCGTTTCCAGTGTTTGGAGATTCAGAAAAGCTGTGGTGACAGGGTAGTTCATTTTTACATGTACTGATAGGCAGGGCTGTGGCAACCCCAAGAATCATTCAGTGACTTACTTTCCTAGTGTGAAGGTGTTCTCCTTCTGGAGGCAACTAGACTTACCTGTATTAAGCACTGCAGTGCCTGGCCATAATGCAGCTTAGTGAAAAGTATAAGACGGGGTAAGAGGAAAAGGTTCTGAAAGCTGAACTTTAAAATGTTCAGGGAGACAAGTAAGGACTAGTGTGTCTCTGGTAGCTTTCCTAGGCAAGGTCAAAGAAAGGCAAATTTCAAACCTCTGATGTACAGGTGATGTAATGGTATAAAAGGGCGGCGGATAAAACGAATAGGGTATAGGGGAGTTTTGGGAGGAATGTAGACTATACGGAAAGGTGAGTTCTACCTTAAGCCAAGTGACATCCAATAACTGATGTAAATTACACAAGAGGCAGAGGGAAAACCACTGGAATGAGGGGCCTTCAAGAGGGATGAGGACATCCAGCAGTGTCAATAATTCATATGTAGTGCTTTATCTTGAAAAGCATGGAATAGAAATGACAGGTGAACTGAAGGAAGGACAAGGTGAGATCACAGAAGTAAATGCCAGAAAAAGAACAGGCCATCAGATGAAGCAGCTAAATAAAGTAGGCAGGCTGCCAAAAATAAGAACTATAGATGTCCAGATATCTTACCAATGTGAGAAGCAGTAAGAGGTTAACCCTGAATACCCGGCAATAGAAGATGACCTTACCTTAATAGGCATTTCTGATTCTGTAACATAGTAGAATGACCAAAAAAAAAAAATCAATGGAATACTATATTACCTGGCTATAAACTATACAGGAAGGACAGATTGGAGCCAAGTTTTCTTCTGGCATAATTCCACTGAAGTCCACAGAATTACACTGGCAAGACACCAGCCCAGCATCATTGAAAGCCATGCAGTGGGACACTACTCTCTAAGGCAGAAAAGAACTGAATTACCCTCACTGCAGAGGGTCAGGAAATGTCAGTATGGACCCAAAGCCATAAAAACAAATACATTTGCAGCATTGCACTGCTGACCCCTAACCAGGAGGAGGAAAAAGACAGAGTGCAAAATTGGTGAGGGAACAAAGAGAGGCAAAGTCTAATAAAGTGGAAATAATGGTGACATCAGCTACCCGCACATCAATGAGCCAGTAGCAATGCGACAAGTTTAGAAGCACTTTTTCTTGACACTTTTGATGCCTGCTTCTTGGAACAGATCGCTCCAGAGCAGAGAAAGATGGTTCAAAATTCAGCTGTCTTCACCAACATGGAGGAACTGGTTCACATAACAACCATGAACAAATCAAGATTCAGCAACAACCAGAAGGTCAATTCTGTATGGAATACCCTCATAACAGGGCTCATACCAAAATTTAGCAGCGAGATCAGAGAAACTACTGCCACTGATCAGAAACTGGCTAGGGGAGAGAAAAGAAAGAATAAGGTCGTATGTTCAATAAAGCAAGAGGCCAACATTAGGGCACTCAGTTCCACATTAACAAGAAATGCTGTTTAATATATTTATTAACGACATAGGGGGCAGGGGAGAGGGGTGAATGAGGGGGTATGTGTAGCCAGGTGGCAAAACATGTAGAGGACAAAAATGCATCTAGTCAAAACTAGGAGGAACTTCAAAGGGCTTTAAGTAACCAGGGTGAATGCGATGCATGATGACATTAATTCAATGTGGACAAAAGCTAGGTAATGCATGTAGAAAGGAATAAAGCTGAACAATATTGCTACAGTCTAAAGAAGTTGTGGCTCCTCATAGAAAGTACTTGGGTATCACCAAGTGGAGCATCACCATGCTCCACTCGGGTATCTCCAAGTTGAACATGCCTGGGGACTGGCGCACAGGAAAGCTCCCACATGGAGGACACTAAGGTAACTGTTTCTGAAAATGCTAATGGAACAGTACTCCCACAGGGTCTCAGGAAATCGAGGGTGTCAGTTGGGGGCCTCAGCTGCCTGTATACCGATGCCAGGAGCACGAGGAACTAGCCCTCCTACTCTCTAGTGGGCAATATGACTTGGTAGAGATCTCGGAGACCTGGTGGGACTCTCACATGATCGGAGTGTAGCCATAGAGGGACATTTTGGTCAGAGAGAGAGGAGAGAGAAAAGAGAGGAGAGAGAGAGAGAGAGAGAGAGAGAGGGCATTCAGGAATTCAGTTTTTCCCTGAGTGTCCATTACCAGAGAAGGATCACAGGGGGTATGGTGGGAATGATAGCCTTCCCACTGTGGATGCTGAGCTCATGCAAAACCAACTAGAAAAGCTAGACCTTTATAAGTCAGCAGAACCAGATGGACCTTCACCCAAGAGTGCCGACGGAGCTGGCTGAGGTCATTGCAGAACCCCTGGCAAAACTCTTTCGGAAATCATGGCACACAGAGGAGATCCCTGAGAATTGGAAGAAGGACAATATTGTGCCCATCCACAAGAAGGGGAAAAGGGAGGACCCAGGCAACTATAGGCCAATCAGCCTAACTTCCATCCCAGGAAAAATCCTGGGGAAATCCCACCCCAGAAAAAATCCTGGGAAAAAAAAAAAAAAAAAAAAAAAAAAAAAACACAACTCATTAAAGAATCTATGTCCAATACGCTCATGGAGGGTAAGATTCTGAACGACAGTCAGCACGGATTCATTGCGGGTAGCTCTTGTCTTACCAGTCTCATCTCCTTCTATGACCAGGTCTCTTGCCATCTGAACATGGGAGAGAAGGTTGACATAATATACCTAGACTTCCAAAAGGCTTTTGATCTAGTATCCCACAATATCCTTGTGGAAAAGTTGGAAGATTGTGGGCTTAACTGCTCAACAGTTCAGTGGATAAAAAATTGACTGCATGGTAGGACCCAGAAAGTTCTCACAAACAGATGTGCCATCCTGGCAAGTGGCCAGTGGTGTCCCTCAGGTCCGTGCTTGGACTGCTGCTTTTCAACATCTTTAATCAATGATTTGGATGTGGGTGTGAAAAGCTCGCTAGCTGAGTTTGCAGACAGTGCAAAATTGGTGAGGGAACAAAGAGAGGCAAAGTCTAATAAAGTGGAAATAATGGTGACACCAAGTTATGGGGCAGTGTGATCAAGCCAGAAGATAGGTTGCAGATACAGGTGGACCTGGAGAGGCTGGAGAGTTGGGCGGGCTGGAACCAGATAAAGTTCAACACTCAGAAGTGTAAGGTGCTCTCTCTGGGGGGCAAACAATCCCCAACATACCTGCAGGCTTGGTGGCGACAATCTGACATGCACCATGGCTGAAAGGAACCTAGGGGTAGTGATCGACCATCGCATGAACCGGCAGTGTGATGCTGTGGCCAGCAGGGCAAACAACATGCTGGCATGCATTAACTGTTGCATTTGATGCAAAACTAAGGAAGTGATACTCCCACTGTACTCTGCACTGGTGAGACCGCAGCTGGAGTACTGCATCCAGTTCTGGGTGCCGCACTTCAACAAGGACATGGAAAAACTAGAGGGTCCAGAGAAGAGCCACCCATATGATCAGGGACTTGCAAGACAAGCCATACAAGGAAAGGCTGAGGGCCTGGGCCTCTTCAGTCTACAGAAGAGAAGGCTGAGAGGGGACTTGGTAGCAGCTTACCACTACATCAGGGGAGTACATCAAGAACTCAGTGAACAGCTGTTCACCAAAGGCACCCCTGGGGAAGACCAGGAACAATGGATACACATTCCTGGAAGGCTGCTTCAGGCTCAATTCCAGGAAAAACTCCTTCAAAGTCAGGGTGTCCAGACTGTGGAATAAACTCCCTCCAGTGGTGGTGCAGTCATCTACCCTGGAAATCTTCAAAAGGAACCTGGACAGTCATCTCGCTGGGGTCACTTGATCCCAGTGGTCTTTTCCTGCCTAGTGCAGGGGGATTGGACCCCATGATCTACAAGGTTCCTTCCAGCCCCTAACAATCTATGAATTACTGTAGGCAACTTAATAGCAGCATCTGATCAATGTTTAGGGACAGCAAAAAAGCAAGCAAGGCATTGAATGGCTAAAGAACAGGACTATATTATAATGTCAGCACAGAGATCAACAGCACACCCTCACTACTGTGTCTGGAACTGAACATAACCATTTTAAGAACTGGGTTGAGCTACAAGGGATGTTTTAATGCCTTGTAGCTCAACTCAATTTTAAAATTTGTTATTTTAACAATAAACATGATCACAGCCTTCGTTAGACCATTTATTCTATGGGTCCAAACTTAAGCCCCATCCTAGTGGGATGGAGGCCTTTACTATGGAAAAGAACTTGGTAGCTCTGCTCTCCAGGCCGTCATCTTCATAGGACATAACAGCCCTTAAAAAGGGGGTGGAGGAAGGAGTTTCCACTGTAGGAAGAAAAAACAAAAAGGAGAAACTAAACAAGTCCCAATTTTGTAAGTATATGGCTGAATCAACCCAGGAAATGCAAGCTCCAGATCCGTCTCTCAGATGGCAAATACAGTGTGCAGATGGACATGCATGCCCCAAGCCCATATATTTGAAAAGATACGATAAGACAATTTTCTGCAAATGTTCATTCCTGTTTTTAAGACCTTAGCCATGCCTTTGCCATACTTGGCTGTGGAAGGGAGCAAGCTTCTGTGAAGTTCAAATATGAAAGACCTGCCCAAAGCTGGTAGATAAATCACAGGTCCTGCTATCTGGATGTCCCTGAAAATGGGTGGGAAAGAGAAGGCAAGGGGTGGAGAAATGGCAGAGGTTAGCTACACTCTCCCACCTTAATGGGAGGACCAGCTGAGCTGGGCCTGAAAAAAAATCCAGGAACTGAACTGCAGCCCTTTTGGGGCTGCAAGCAGTTTACTTCCTGCCATTTGCCTCCAAGAATACAGCACAGAACGGGGAAGAAACCAAGATTCTGTGAACTACAGTTCCTCTCCAGACTCTTCCCTCCTTACCAAACTCTTCATTAGCCATTAATGAATCTGTACCACCACTCCTGCCTTCTTGCCATTAATAATATTCTACCAAATGGCTTCATTGGCAGAAAAGAAATTGCTGCTGCTGCAATGAGCAAGAGAAAGGAGCCTCCAAGGAAAGCGAGGTGCAGACACATTAAAAGCCAAAGGTGTTTGAAGCCTGATTCTAAGAGTTATGAAATCCAGGACCAGAGAGAAAAGCACATGCTGAATGTGTTCATCCAAAAACAAATGCACCCAACTCAAACCGTGAACAATAATTTTGCACAAATTAGCTTCAGGACAAAATTATTTACAGAAATTAGTCTGTGACTAATTAGAAATGGCCAATAACTTATAGGGGAGGGGATAAAAATAAATAAATCACAACCTGCTTTATCCCCACAATTTATGAACGGGATAAGAGACAAAAATATGCCAAACACATTATTTTTGAGCTGTTGGAACAGCATTCCCCCTCACAGGCACACGTACTTGAATGGAGTGCTGCAGACTACCTTTGAAGCTTTGCAAATAATAATGGGCTCAACTATGGCCAAATTTCAATGGAGCTGTGGAGCTTGCAAAAGTAGTCTCGATTTCCCACCCCACTCCATTAGCCAGGAAATATTTATCCAGCAGACCATGGAAGCAATCACTGTTGGAAGTCTAGGAGCAGTAAGAACAAGCTGCAAAGGAAATGCTTTTGCTAAAATCACCAATGTGAGTGTTTGCTCAAAACTCCAACCTATCAGGACATTTTTGGCAAAGTAAGACTCTGTGTCCCGTTCTGTAAGGCCAAGCAGATTTGGGGAGCTAGAATAGAAGCAACCCACTGTCTGAGGTTCACTTCCAGTGTGAACTGGGCCTCTAATATCAGCTTTTGGGAAATCATCTTGATTTCACACACTGAGTTCTGCTCAGGAACCTGTAGCACCCTTCCTTTTGGATATATTTTCTTTTAGCAGAGTTCTTATTTAAAATACAGCCATTTTTAACTGAGAGGAAGAACTCCCTGGGAGACCTTGGTCTAAGGATACATCTCTTCTTTTTCCAATGTGCAAGACAGACTGACATAAGTTCACGTGCCAGTATCAAAGCTCTTTGATAAGCAATTGCTCTGGACAGCTGATCTCCCTCCCTCATTCAAAATAAATCTATGAAGTGATGGAGAGGAAAGTAACATCTATTACTGGTCTCAAATGGAGCACATTTTTACAGCAACACCAGCTGAGGCATGATATCATAGCATAGCACTCTAACACAAGTGTATTGCCACTAACCATCTATTGCAGACACAAACCTGACAGGCTTAAATGGACATCCTCCATCCATTTGCCTTCTCTCTCTTTCCCCCACACATACAGAGACATGAGCCATTTGATCGCATGCACATACACGTTCTTCCTACAGCTCAGCACACCTGACCCTACAACTGATATACTGTCAGTCAATTACATCCCAGTTACCTGGAACTCACCCATACATCTCATCCAATACTGTTATGCACACTCAGCTAGATAAACACGTGAACAATTTTAGAATTCAACAGCTCGGTTGTAATTTGGGGTTTCTCTGTTTGGGTTTTTTTTGGGGGGTGGAGGGTTGACAAGTTAAAGGAACACAATTTTTAGACAGGGATGAAAGGATCCACATTCTGAACATAAAAGTTCTAAAAAGACATTTCAAGTTGGATACCCAAAATTTGAAGCACCCATGATCACTAGTCACAGCTAAAATCCTTGGATATGTATGAAATAACCAGAAATACAACTAGGAATTCAAACCATAAAGAGTTCTTTGTGTGACTGAGAATTCTCAGAAGTGCTTTGAAAGGCTTGAAGGAAAAGAAATGATCTGAACAAGAAAAAGAAAAAAATAAAATAAAGCCTTGAAAGTGAACAGAAGTTCTGAAGTATGTGGGGGTGGGAAAGTCTTCAGCATGAGGAACACCAAAGAGATCTCTAACTCAAAGATACCAGAATAGCTTAAACAAACAAGCCTGGTGCTTGTGGGTTGAAATTGCTACTCCCAAGAGACTGCAACTTAATGCCCATGGGGCTGCAACGTAGCTCTCACTAGACTGACTTTATTCCCAGAGGGCTTGGGGATAGATGCTTACAATATCCCCATGGGAAAGGCTGAGTTCTCTGGAGGCCGTGGGGATAAGGTTCCCCAATATGGATGGCTGAATAAGAACCTATGGCCTTCCTCTCCTCATTAGCAAAAAGGCTGGGAAAATGGGCATATGCAAGAGGAAAGATGTTCATTCCTCCTGTTCATGCTCAGAAAAAGGTGCCCCATGCTTACCTTTCGATGACCCGACCTTGTACCCTTGCCTTTACAGAGCAAAATCTCTCAGTAACTGTCATCCAGGGTATGTCATTGGGACGGGGGGG
>NW_005841947.1:3230665-3239167 GCF_000455745.1 Alligator sinensis
GATGGCACCATGTCTTAAAAACCTAATCTTCCCCTGCTCCTCTGGGGTAATTTACAAGCCATTTTTGCTAGGGAACACTGGCTCCTAAAATTAATGAGGGTGTCTGTTTCCAGCATACAGTCAATTGCTGATTGTTCTGATCTGGTGAGCGAGGCCGATGAACACACACCACCCACGGACAGAAAAAGCACTGGGCTTTTCCATTACTTGTTTCGGGAAGAGAAGAAATGAAATGAAAGCAGCATGTTGGAAGCATGACAGGACAACTGAATACAAAAAGGGGTATTGTAAGAAGTAACCTGAATTTCTGAAGGATGTTCCTCCGCTTCAGCTGAGATTTGACCCTATGGCTGGCCACCAAGGGTTTTATCCACTCAGTAAGAGGTGTCCTTTTCCTCCCAACTCCCACAACCCTAAATGCCAAACCCCATCCACAAAAAGTCTCTCCCCTTTTGACTCTCCTCAGTCAGGTGAACAGACCTGAAGGCCAGCTTGTAGCTCTCATGCACAGCAACACCCCCACTCATGACTTTACGCTGTAATCACACACAGGCAAGCATTCAGATCTATATCACCATTTCAGAAAGCAACAGCCCACGTCCAGAAGCATATATGCTCAGAGTCACTCTGAAGAGTGACCACACAGAGCCACGTGATCACTTAAGACAGAAGGTGCAGATGAAACCCAAAGTGTCTGGTAATAAAAGTTCTGATTAAGAATAATAAAAAAAACCCCTCACACATACATACACCCCCTGCCAGTCATAAGATACGTTGCCCTCCAGTAAATTAAATTTTTTATGCTACGGCATATGTAGCGTATGCCTGTCATCTATAGCTATGTGTTCATCTCATGAAAGATACATGAGGATCTAAATGGCATTAATAGTGTTTATGAGCCCATCACCTGGACAGATATTCCCTTTATGGATCTAATGAAATAACACAGACAGACACACACAGAGACCATGATCTGCTTGGAGAAAAAAAATCCCCTCATCTGTATTCCTCAGGCCCCCCCAACATGAATTCCTGATATCCCCACATGAAAAGGAAATACACTCTCTCAGCACTCACACCCTGAAAAAGCTGCCTCTGTTTAACAACAAAGCATCTGTCAACCTTGTTACACATCTGTCATCTATTCTGGGCTGGGGCAGCAGGCACAAAGAGCTAAATGGGCAGAGAGGACAGAGGAAGGGGGGCTTTAAAAGAAGAGAAGGCAAGAGGATGGAAGGGAAGGGAAGATAGATAAGCAGGGGAAAGAGCAAGAGAGAGATTGAGCAGAGAGAAAGTTAAGCAGCAGAAAGGGAGAGAGGGTTTGATCGATTGCAGGGTCTGTATTAACTCAGTCGCAGGGCTCTGATGATCTCTAAATGGACTCAGCTCTGTTCTCATGGTTTATGATACCAACAGAACTATTTGATTGAATTACGGTTCTCCAATTGATCGCTCTGTATCAGTAATCTTTGGCTTCTCTGCCTTGCCATCTGGCTCCCCTTCCTTAGACAGGCTTTAATGGCTAGGTGAGCTTTCCTGACATTTTTTAACAGGAGAAAAATCAGTAGAAGGGTTGAATTGCTTTAGCTGACACTTCACAGGGATAACGCGACATGGCAGGTAACACAGCCAGACCTCGATAGCAGCAAAAGGGCATGTAAGAAGAAACAAGACACACTCAAGTGTATGATTCAGAGCCCTTTGAAACCAGGTGGGGGGGGGGGGGGGGGGGGGGGGGGGTTTCGGTAGAAACCAGGGGGGGGGGGGGGGGGAGGGATGATGAGGCTTGTGTTCACAGGTGAGATGGATTCAGGCCCTACGTCCAAATGGCAACACTTTTCTGTTTCCACTCCTCAGAGGAGCTTCACTGACTAGCTCTGTTAATGCCCATCACCACTGTCTTTATATGCATGTGTAATAACATCATCCCTAGGAGTCCCAGGCCCAGATCGTGACCCTGCTGTTCAGATGTAGAGCAAAGATAGTTCCTGCACCATGCAGCTCATTATCTGAGGGTAAGATAGAGAAAAAAAGCAAACAGATGCAGACACAGAGGAGAAGCACAAGACAGTTTCAAGATTACAGGTCAGCAGGACAGACAGCGTTCTCCACACATTGGCAGCCTCCAGTACACAGCTTCACTCTCTTAATTGTATAGACCTCCCAGTGAAAGAGGGATTTTAGAAAGGGTGTGAAGGCCAGGTGTCATCTTCTCCGCCCCCCCCTTCCCTCCCAGATGAGGGGCATCTACATGAGAAAACTACCAGTGGGACCTATGGCACCTGTGTTAAGATTGTTTCTTCTCCTCCAGTTCCCCATCTCATTAAAAAATGGCAGAGGGAATGGACCAGATCTGGGTCAATGCTAACTTTCTTCTAGGCTTCTCCAGCAGCACTCCAGGAACTAAAAGCCACCTAGGTAGATAGCTTATTTATGATTCATGTACAAAGAGTGTTTTAGGAACTGGAGGGGGCATGATTAAATCACTATGGACTCCAGCAACTCCCCAGATGTTGCAAGTCCTTTGGAGCAGTTACACACCAACATAAGTTACAGCAACCCTGAAGCTGGGAAGACTGGTCCATGGACCATATCAGCCCCCAACCATTCTCAGTTACTCCTGCAATCCCCTATTTCAGCCTTACTAAGCAGTGCTCTGGAACACTAGAAGATCAAGTTCCCTGTATTTGGGAGGAGAGACAGACAGTGGTCCAAAAAGTAGGGAGAAGAGAAGAGAAGAGAAGAGAAGAGAAGAGAAGAGAAGAGAAGAGAAGAGAGAGAAAAAAAAGCTAGGCTACTCTACAGTAAGAAACCCAAAACAGTGCAGGTCAAATCCTAAGCAATAATGGACATCACTGATTGTTTTGGATGCCCAGTTTCTCTCAGGAACTGGTCCAGCAGTAGTGCTATTTGTACTCCACAGTGCTTGAAGTACTGCTTGGGAATTCTGAAGCGATTTGAGGCAGAGCTGGTATATTTCTACCTTCAGTAACTACCTCCCTTTTGGAACAGGCCAAGCAAGTGATATATTGATTTTCCTACAACTCACCCTGTGTGTTTGATATCAAAACTGCGTAGGCATCTGGTAAAGCACTTGCAAAATTCTACCTCTCTCCCCCTGTCACCCCCCCCTCCCCCCCCGATGCAAAAACAGAGAAGCCCATATCTGTAATCAAATTCAGACATTCGGACCAATATTGAAACCCGTGGCAAAAAAGACAGACTGGGTTTTTTTGCAGCCATAATTGAAAACGATCCATTACTGATATTTCATCTAAAGAACTCTGCAAAAAGCATCTGCGGTATGCACTTGGAAGCAACCTTTGCAAAGGCAGCAGTGGAACAGTGAGGGAAATCTGGATTTTAAAACTAGAAAGAGCACTAGGCTGCAGAGATGTGATGAAGGGGGAGAAGAAATCCATAGCTGCTCATTGAGATCCCTACAGCCATGGGCCATGAGTTGCCGAGATGTATAACCCAAGGTTTCACCAACTCCTCAGCTGGTTTCTGTCAGTTTTCCTACAGGCCCAGTCACTATCACCATCCAAGTCCTTCCCATATATGAGTATGGGAAATTTATCCTCACAAGAGTGCTGTGAAGTATCTATTCTGCTTGTCTGACAGAAGAGAAACCAAGGCACACAAATACAGGGCTTGACTCCAGTCAGAGTTGTGGAGGCTGGACAAACCTGATACCCAAGAATACCAAAGACCTGCCTAGGCTCAACGGCTATGCTTCTTCCCTTTGACTTCGGAATGGGGCAGTATCAAGTGCCAGGCTCTACATTAGCAGAAACCTTTTTCTCTGTTGAAAAAGGGTACAGCAGGTCAGCTGCTGAGAAGCTGATCTTCATTTTCTGGCCTCCACCACCCAGTATAGGTGAGTGTCACAGAAGTTTAACAGGCTTGTCACATACACATTTTACTATCAGCTAGCTCTACCACCAACTGTGCCAGTTATGTTGTAATTGTATCTGTATTCAGTAATTATATACACTTATTTTATATATAGATATATAGAAAGATATATACTTACAATTAATTTCCATCCCACAGGAAACTGACATTTCAACATCTGTTTTCATCTCAAATAGGGAGGAAAAAAAAAAAAAAAAAATCAAAATATTTACTCTTCTTGCGGAATGGAATATTCTGAAAGATTTTGGTTCAAAAAAAATGTCAAAACATTTCCTTAGATATTTTCAATCAAAATGAAGCATATCAGCATTCCTGAACATTTTGTTTCTATTTACTGAACCAAATGGAAGGACAGGAGTCACCATGAAGGATACAATACCAGTATGCCATATCCCTATTTTCCTCTACATGAAAAAGCCTTCATGATTAGACTGCATCCCTTCTTGTGCAGTGCAGTCACATGACTTCAGTGATGGACTGTAGTCAGTTTGACCCGAGGTGAGACCTCAGTGCATCACTTCAACTGACATGACACTATACACCCTGATCCATAACGCACGAGGCACTGTCATACCCCCAAGTGGACAGGATATCATTTTTGGTCCAGCTGAACATTAGCGTGTTGATTTTCCTCAATAGGAAGTTGAAAAGAACTCTGCAGTATTCACTTTTTCCAATGCAGAAACTCCATTTTCCACTGGGGAGGGACAATTTCATGAACAGCCATGTCAATGGAAAATTCCCAACCAGTTCTTGCCAGTAGTTTCGCAGAGAAATGGATGTTAATGTTAATTACCTGTTAATTCTGAAGGGAAAGCCCCCAAGTCCCCCAGGAACATTAGCAAGAGTTCTAATGTAGCAGGCACAGAAGTTAATACAATGAGGCAGAGCTTAGCAAACTCCTGAGGTTTAACTGGGAAAACAAACACTCATGCTAAAGTGACCCAGGAGCTCTGAGTGGCAATGATGGGTTCAGAGGGACCTGGCTCATTTCTGTGCTCACTCATCTCCTTTCAGTACCTATGCTGACAGCCTGGAACCTATTCACATTCAAGTTGCCTGCTGCAAGACCTGTCCCCTCATCTAGGCAGTCAGGGAGCCCTGCTATAGATCTGTCAGGTCCAGAGAGCAGTTTTGCTTTGCCTGTTGGTCTGCCCAAGAGTGCCCCTTCCAAGTATAGACAGAACGATAGATGGAGGGAAAAGTTCATGTTTTTTTGTGAACACAAGGCATACAGGGGACCTCTACCAGGGACTGACCAAACATGTGGCAACTCTGCAGCCAGGAAGAGGCAAGTCACTGGGCTTTTGGCTGCACCCTAGCATCAGTACAATCTCAAGTGCTAAGCGCCAGCTGCTGTCACATGCTGGTAGGCCTAGCACATCCAATGCTATGAGGAACAGACACTGGAAGGGCTAGTAGCATCTGGCATCTGTCATTGCAAGCTCTCTCTCAAGCGAAGTGCAAATAACACTGCTAATCTCATGAAAACTGCTGAAATGCAAGCTGCCTGAAAAATTTTGATAGGCAATTTAAATAGCTCCTTACATCTCAGGAAGAGAGCACAAAGGAGGCTTGGCATCTACTTCAAAGTCCTTGCAGTCATGGCAGGGATGCAACTACTGCAGCTTTCCTTCCATTGTCCAGCCAGCACAGAAACTCAAGCCCTGCTGCATTAGCGACTCACTGCTCCACAGAACTAAAGGAGAAGGGATCCATAAGGCAGAAGTGCTCTTCAGTCTCAGCAGGCTGCGTGGTGAAGTGTCTGTGGAGTGGTTTATTGCAATCAGAATTCCCTGCTGAGGAGTTCTTTGGAGGACACAGGAGACAGGTCCCAGTAGGACCCAAAGTAAATACAGCAATTCTAGGCAAGCTAAGGCCAGGCTTGAGGAAAGAAAACAGGACTTCAGTGCATCCACTCTGCCCCTGCTGTTCCACAGACATGCACTTGGCTTGCAGCTAATCACCCAACATGGAGTAGACCTTAGTTGTTTTTTTTTTGTTTTGTTTTTTTTTTTGGGGGGGGGGGGGGAAACCACTTGGCTCAAGAAGTTCTCTTAGATTAGTGATTCACAACCACAGTCCCATGAGATCCTTCCAAGAGTACAACATAATGTTAGCACTGTTAGACATACAAACATGATTCATAAGATAAACCCAGAGGTTTCAAATACAAATTCATAGTGTTAAAAACCATGCTGATCTGCTGTAGTGTTTCTGAATTCTTTGTAACAGAAGACTTGCTCTCCTATTTTTCTGTAGTTGAAAAACAAGGAAAAAAGTTAAAGCCGGTGTTTTCCAAAGGGTGTCTTGAGCCAAAAAAGGTTGATAAACACTTCCTAAGGTAGTTATACAGATGGCCCCAAGCTAGGAATCCCCTCCAATGCATGTGTCGGTTCAAAACCAGGGCTCTGGTTCAGGCCCATCTCTGTGCTCTTGGTGCCAACAGCCTAATTTTTCTTTAAGGAGCCACCATCTCAATCTACCTAGGGGCAGGGCAAGAACCACACCTTGGACCCCTCCCAGTCTCTTTGAGAGCTAGATTTTGAATGAAGGTGACTGGTCACTGCTTATACGAGCACACTCCATGTGCACTAGTAGCACTGAGTGAAATAACAACAGGGCTATTAGATTAGGCCCCTCCCAAGCCCTGGGCAAAGGGTAGATGCTGCTCTGACTTGCCTCACTGTGAAGCTTAAGCATCCAGCTTCTCAGACTAGGAAGTTTCCATGAAAGCCAAGATAGTGATTAGGGCATTTTCCTGGGAGGGAGGGAGACTATGCAATCTAGAATCCCCCAAACTGAACAGGGAAAGTAGAACCGGGTTCCCCAAGTGCTGGAAATGCTCTAACCATGATTCTAGGCAGTACCAGTGCTGCCATCCACACCATGAATGCAATTCAGTTCAGTGCCTGCCTTCAGAAGAGGGCTCTAGGTTACATTTCCCACATGGAAGGAGGCTCTAAGCAACTCCACGATCAGCATTCAGGCACACCGGAACTACCTTTCAGAGGCACCCATCTCTCCCTACTGATGGGACAGGGAGCAGAGGCAGGTACCTCCCTCCTGGTGCCAGACACCTCAGACTGAAGCCTAAATTGATGGTTACTAGAAAGCCCATTTGGCTTTGCCCTAGACCACGCAGACTCTCACACCGCACAAAACATCGGGTTCCATGGCTGATATTAAGAGCTCCTGCACTGCCAGCATCACTGATGGGTCAGTCCCATTAAGAACTAGAGTGACTTATTGCAAGGAGGGAAAGGAATGACAATGAAAGGGCTCAGAAAATGCTAAGCTTCCACCTCAGCTAACCCATCCTCTAATACCCTTTGGTCTCACATTTCTTAAGGAGAGGCCAGGGCTGATGAACAGCACTATTTGCCTCTGGCAACTTCTTCCTCACTCCCCATCACTGCCATCCCACACTCCTTTTCCCACTTCCTCTTCACTTAAACTTTCATAAGAGAATCTGTGACTGGGAAGTCCTTCCATTGTTGTCTATGCTACAGTAACAGCTAGAGGCCCCAGTGCAGATTTGGGCCAAGCCATGCTTAGTACTGTACCCCCTGCTTTGATCTGTTTACTGGAAAACCAGGCAAGGCAGAAGACAAAGGGATGGGAGTATTATCCTCATGTTACAGCTGGTAAACTGAGGCAGATGTTGATGAAGTGACTTGCTCAAGATCATGTCGGAAGTCTGTAGCAGAGTGGGGGAACTCCAGCTGGTTCTAGCTCAGCATCCTCAAAACAATGGTCTTCTTGTTCAAACAGGACTTCCAATAGCATGTGGAACCACACCCATACCACCAAGTCATCCAGTAATAATCCCCACTTCCCCACACTGCTCAGCAGGTATTTGTGCATTTATATTGTAACTTGGAGGTAGAGATTGTTCTATTCATTAGATTTGTTTCCCTGTCATCAAGGGTTGTGTATACTATAATGCAATGACAGCTTGCGGTTACCAGGGAACTGATTGATAGATGGACCATGATTGCTGATGGGAGGTGGATTTAAAAAACAAACATGCAGACACCCCTAAAAAGCCAGTCGGGTGAAAAACAGCAGAAATCTATTACTCCTGGATTACATTTTTAAACAAGAGAACGTGAAACTGAGTAAAGGTTACAATTGTTAAAGGAAACATACACGCACACAAAGAAAACAGGGGTATATCATTCACAACTATGAATTTAGAGGGAGAAAGTCAGGCCAGGACTCTCTTGGCCTGCTATCTGGTACCATGTAAAGCAGTACAGCCCGTTCCACGGTTGGGTTGTTGGCAACTAAACTGGTGCGCCCACGTGGGCTAGGCTGGGTGAAGAGGGTGTGAGGACACCCAGCAGAATTAAAATCAAGACCTGCCAAAGGGCAGATAAACTCCTTGAGAGCCAATGTCAATTCATACCTGGAGAGATGGGTACTACCAGATCACTTTGCCCAGAGAATCACCAATGATGCAAAGCATCCAAGGTGCCCCAACAGTAGCAGCAGCCTCAGGACTGACTTGAAAAATATATACCCATTTAACCATGTTAAACCCCCCCCCCCCCAAATTTAGGAAAGAGGGGCAGGGGGGGG
>NW_005841947.1:3239198-3241256 GCF_000455745.1 Alligator sinensis
CAGAGAGGGGCTATGTAAGGCACAAGCCCACCTGGGTCTGATGCTACAAGGATCACTGCTAACTGATATCTTAAACCCTATTCACATTATTACATCCAAACCTAGCATAACTCGTGCCTGCATGCTATGGTGCTGTATTAAGGAGTCGTGACAGCTGCTCAGTTGGATTTGATCACAGAGCAGTACCTGGGGAGAAGGCAGGTAGAAAGGAGGGAGCAGGACTGGCAAGCTTCCTGTCCTTTCCCAATCGTGTAGATGGCACCAGTGTATGATTAACCTTCTGTCCTTTAATCATAAGCTCTTGCAGCAAAGGAAGGAACAGAAATCCTGTTCTGAGATCCTACGGTGATAAGTACAGTATATATGCCAGGATTAGATACAGAGAGAATTGCAGAGAGCAGGTGCATGGATTTCTTCTATTGTCTGTTTTGGTTTTTATAAAACACACATAACTTGCGTCTCAAAAATTGACAGAAGACCTGTAGGCTAACAGGCTTTTGCACAGAGGCCTGCTATATAGGGGTTTTTCACTAGGTAGAGGACAAACTGGTACAGAAGGCAGAGGGGGAGAAGGCCATGGGTCAAGAAGCAGCAAGGGGTCATAGATGCTACAAGGAAGGGGAATGGAGGGGGGGGGGGCGTATGGAAGGCTTGGTCAACACCCCTCAAGCCCTAAACTAGGGGCTGGCAATGTTTTTGGGCAGAGTGCCAAAAATACCTGCAAGCTTGACTTAAGACATTGGTGTGCCAGGGGAACAACGAGGGGCCGAATCCTTGTTGTGGCAGTGCAGTCAGCTATCTGCTGAAGCACGCGAGTCAAACAAAATGCCTTCACATACCACAATGGCACCCATCCTGGTGGTTGCCTAATCCTGTCCTATATTTTCCTATTTTGAGCTTTGCCCATGCTACTTCAAGAGCTGGAAAGAGAAAGGCTACCTTAGTCAGCATCACCGCAGGCAGGTTAATTAGCCCAAGCCCAGCACACTGCAAGAAGGCTAAGTTACATCTGTTGTGGAGCTAACAAGGCCAAAACTAGCTCAGGTGTCTCTGAAGCATGTCCAGCCAGGACCATGGGGGAGGAGCGCAACAGGACTATAGAGGGGATACAGCACAAGACTGAAGTGTGTACAAGCCCCAAACCAGGTACAGGTACTTAGTGAGATGTCTTGCCACACAACCTGTTTTTCCCCATCCATGAAGCAAGTGCCCTGCTATGTTAGGGCATGGTTATGCACAGATCATAATTCTGGGGATCTCATAAGGAACCTGGGGTGACAGAATTACCTTGCAGTGATGAACATGATGCAATTGCATTCTGTACAAGCCTCCCTGCTGCCCTTCTGCAGGAGCAGGCCTGAAGGGCACAACATTCCCACTAATCGCCCGGTCTGCACTTATGTTTTCCTTGTGCTTAGCAGGGAACAAGCAATAGTCAGGATTCCTCAGTCAGAATCCTAAACCCCTCCTATTGAGAGCAAGTACATCCTACCATGCCTTTTATAAGCCAAGGAGACTCCATTTTAGAAACAATTTGTTTTTTTGCTCCTGTGATACAGCTCTTAGCAGGAGGCTGTTCCAAAACCTCACTGCTTATTCCCAGGCTAGATTCATTCAGGGCCAATTGATATCATTCATGAATAATGCCTTTTTGCTTAAGCAGCTTGCACTCTCTTGCATTTACCATCCCACCCTTTGTGAGTTCAGAGACAGAAGATAGTGCTCCCCTGGTCTCCTCTCTTGGAAAGATTGCTCCCATGGAGAGCCCGAGCTGCTATTGAACCATGCGGTGGGTTCCTACCAAGCAAACAGCTCTGGAATCTTCCTGGAGTTTCAATAGAGGAAGAACATGCATTAGGTGGGTACCTACCAGGGCTGTGCAGAGCTTCAGGTGGTGATTTGGTGGTCGGATCTCTGAATCAAATCAAGCAAGCAATTTAAAGGTCTGAATCTATTCAAAGCTCTCCGAATCTTCAGAAAAAGATTTGGAGAGCTTTGATGATTCAGAAAGTCCCCAGTGGCTGCAGCAGGGAGCTGCTAAGTATTAGGGGCAAGGGA
>NW_005841947.1:3241352-3261718 GCF_000455745.1 Alligator sinensis
CCCCCTTGCTCCACCCCCCTCCATGGGTGAACCCCCCCCCCTGAAAAAAAAGAAAGAAAAAGCCAAGAAAAGCCCTGGGACTCTGCTCCTGCAGCAGTCTCCGGGCTTCAGGGGCTTGTGCAGAGCCCCCTGCATGGCACGGGCCAGAGGGAATTGCCCCCACTGGCAGAAGCATTGAGTCCAGGGGTTCTCTCAGGCTTAGTTGTTTTTTTTTTCCCTTAAAGGGCTGGGGCACCCATTGGCGGGGGGGGGCCTCATTCAGAGCCCCCCCATGCAGCATGGGGAAATTGCTCCCCACCCAGCAGCACCTGCTGCGTCAGGGCTTTTTTTTCTTTTTAAAGAAGTGGCAGGAGCTGGGGCAGGTGGGGCAAGCGCGAGGCCTGCCTGATTCAATTTGCAAGCAGCTACATTTCCAAATTGGGACAGTGATTTGAATCACTGTCCCCCAAATCAGCCGAATCCAAATCTGAAGCAAATGCTAGCTACTTCACACAGACCTAGTGCCTACTGGTATATAACAGAAGCAGGACAGCACATGGAGAAAACGGTTAGTGCTTTGCAGTAGCTTTGCAGACAGTGTCATTTTTGCACTGGGTATTTCCACTGTGCAAAGCAGTGCTATGAAATATAACTGCTCCACACCACAGAATAAAAAGCATGGACTGGAGGCTAAGGAAAGAAAGAGAACTGGTGCCGGTAAAGTCATTCTTAAACAGATCCAGGGATATCAGCATCTTCTCTGGGGAAAAAAAGCATGTGGTGGGGGGGGGGCAGCATGCCAGTCTCCCTGAATTCTCATGCCCTATTGGAAACTGACTACCCATAATCCTTACCTCACCTATACTTCCCATAAAAAATGGGAAATTTCCTGGAACAAGTTGCTCTGGGGCATTTAGAAGATGGGGAGAAATCAGAAGGTATCCAAGGGAGAAAAAAAGAGGGCCCTTTGAAATAAGAAGCTCAAGTTCAGCTGAGCACAGAAGCTCACAAAGCCCAACTCCGAAGTCCCCAGCCTGCCAGGGACACACACTGCTGTTCTGACCATTAAGGTCGGGTTGACGGCATCCCTTGTGACTGTGCCAGTCACATTCAACAACATCTGCTGCTGCCTTAATGATGGAGATTGCAGAATTTAATGAGCCTTCCACACACCTGTGAGGCTCTAGAAGGCAGCTGTCAAGTCCCCTCACCCAGTCCCAGGCCACATGTATGTTCACACACCCCTTTCCCACCTGACCCACAGTCATTCCTTCCAGTTGTGGCACCTGTACTGCTTCAGTCTCAATGTTTCCCCATCTGTGCTCTTTATCAGGGACTTAGCGAGAGAGAGAGCATTCATTGCCCCAGTGCCTTACAAGGAGCCAAGGAAGGGCTATTTCTTGCTATAGCATCTGTTGCTTTCTTGTCATGACTTTGTGCTTGGTTAAACCATCTCCTTTAATAAACATTGTATATGGAAACCTGGGAAGATAGGTCTATTTGTTATAAAAGGTGCAGTGAGCATCAACCTACCAGAAGATTACAACCCCGTTCAATTTTTAGAGGGAGACCACTAACTATGAAATAGAGTTCTTGGGACAAATGGGAGCAGGGAAGAGAGAAAGAGAAAAGAAAAAAGAGACCACCCCAAAGAGACAGGAATACAGGTCATAGGTTAGTAATTAGGGCTCTGAAGAGGGGGAGACTCAGTAGATAATTACATTCTACGGGCCGCAAGCACTAGCTGTTATCTAAAGGAACCAATGGGTTAGGAAAACAAGATACTCTACTAGGAAATACCATATTTGCTAGCCCTTTCTCCAGCAGTTATCAGTACTGGGATAACAGACTGTAACACGTCGGGGTCCCAGGGGTAGCCGTGACGCCCTGAGGTGGCTCTGTGACTGTGCCCTGCTCCACCCCAGGGCACCCATCTTTTCTGCCATTCCTTGATAGTAATGTAAATGAATATAGAGGGAGGCTGTACATGGACCATTGCTGGGCCTCAGCCACACTGGCCCCAGGCCCCTGTAGTCCACTGTGCTCAGGTGGGCAGCCAAAGCCTTATGGGCCAATTGCATGGCTCCAAACCAGCCATTTACCATGCCCATATCTCACAGGTGTTACTGGTATACTGTCCCTTTGTTGGGGTCTTGGCCTCTGTCCGTTTAACATAGCTAGGCCTTCTAGCCTACGCCCACTGGATAGTTGGTTAGGGGCTGGAAGGGACCTTACAGATCCAGCCCCTCTGCACTTGGGCAAGAAAGACTACTGGGGTCAGATGACCCAAGCAAGATGGGCATCAATACACTTTTTGAAGACAGTCAGGGTGGGCGACTGTACCAAACCTTCACCACTATATTTGTAAAGAAGTTTTTTCTTGGGTCTAGTCTGAAGCGATCCTGTCAGCTTGTACCCATTATTTCTAGTCCTCCCCCGAGGGGGGGGGGGGGGAGGGGGGGGGTTGGGGGGGGGGGGAAAGGGGGTGTATTGGTGAGCAGATGCTCCCCCAGGCTCTCAATCTACTTATAGGCTACTTATAGGCTGCCACCAAGTCCTCTCTGAGTCTTCTCTTCTCCAGACTGAACAGTCCTAAGTCTTTCAGACTCTCCTCGCATGACCTGCTCTCTAGGTCTTTAATCATGCACACGGCCCTCCTTTGGAGTCTGTCAAGGACTTAGCTTTGAGGCTCTAGATTCACCTGTCCCTTCAAGTTACTAAGCGCTTGGCTCCTGTACACCAGGCCCCTGTGCAGCTGCACCCTCTAGTGCTGCTCTCCATTCAGTAACTGCTCAAGCCTTGAGCCTGCCCCTGGCAGAGCTAAAGGCAGTCAAGAGCACCCCCCCCCCCCCCCTGATACTAATGAGGCCTTCACCTGCCCTATAGCTTTGTCTGCAAACTACTGATATTAATATAACATCAACACAAGCCCCTGGGCTATAGCATAAATAGCAACAAGTAGCAGCTTTCCACCCCTTTAAGAGTATAAGCCTGTACTAACCCAGCATCCTAGGCACCTTTAGACAGAAGCTCCTCCCTCACAGCAACCAGGAAAAGACTACCCTGCTAACCCCAGCCCTGAGCTTATATGCTCCCCTCCCCCTGCCTGCATTGGGTCATCTGACTGCCTGCAGCTGCTGGCTAATTATCCTATTAGCCTGTTGCCCTGGTGACCTGCAGCTGTGGTACCCTGTTGGCCTGCAGAGCTCCCTCCTTCAGCTGCTTTCCCTCTTGAAGGAGCCCAGAGGGCCTCAGTCTCTCTACCACACAGACACACAAGAGCCCTAACTGGACAGTTATGGAACACCCAGACCATCTGAGAAAAAGTTGCTTCCTAATCATGTCAGATACTACTTGGCTCATGCCCTGAAGCATGAAGATTTAGATCCTTTATTGTCTTCCTCCCCTCTAGCTGTGTGGATATTAGAGCTCCTCAACCAGCCCTAATCCTACAAACTGTCAATCAGGACATGAATTTGAGTCCCACTGCTTAATTAGAAGTTGGTGCTGGGGGTGGGGGGAAATGGAGAAGAGGAGTATATTGAGTTTTAAATGCATGTCCCCTCACCTCTGCTCTGGGCCCCATCATTTCTATTACTATTGGAAGGAGTAAATTACTTTGTGTTCCAATAAAACCAGGTTTAGTTCCCTCCTCTGCCAGACAGGCACTTAAACCTACATCTCCCACCCTGCCAAGAAAAAGTCCTCACCATTGGGCTCTAACCTGTTCCAGGCTAGATTTCTCTCCTTGAGCTGTGGAGGGTTATCAGTTCAAAGGAGCACATAGGCTCAAGCCCAGCTGATCCCACTTCACGCAGTTTCTAACCATCACAACATGGAAACCCAGCAATTCTTGCTCTGAGATTCCCCTTTGATGAAGCCAGGCTTTCATGTCCTTAGCTTCCCATTAATTCCAAGCTCCAGCAAGTGCCCCAAAAGATTCAGAAATAATTATTCAGTTCCAGCTGAAATTGAGCAGTGAGCATGGTGTCCAATTCCAAACACACACAACATTTTGGGTTTGGGTTAACCCATGCCAGCATGTGCACATGAGAGGGTCTATTAACACCCAAACACTTATTAGCTCAGCACTACACTATACCAGTTTTGGTTTTACATACCTCAGTTGGGGCTTGCTCTCAGAAAGATGAACATTCAGTTGATCAGCTTGCACAAGAACTTCTCCTGGTCTATAGTTTGGGTTTTTTAATTTTTACATTGACTCTCCTCCAAATCCAGACTCAGGTCATTCTCATCACCTCCTTTGTCTGCACAAGACAGACCACAGAACATCACCCAGTGATTCCTGCTTCAGCTGTATTTCATTTGAAGTACAGGTTTCTTTCTAGAAAATCAGCCCTCTGATCTGAGTGTCTTTCCTTCCTACTATATCTCTAGAGACAATCAATTCAGATCAGTCTGTACAGTTCCAGGGCAGGGTGTAGCACTCATTATTACAGTGGCACTAGAAGATGTCGCAGTTATATATCCCATTCCTTTATCCTTCTGACATGGGATCTGGTTTGTTTTTTTCCAGGTTTCTAATCGGTACTGAGCAGAGGCAGAGATGACCAAAATGGCTTCAAGTCTTTTTTCCTGGAGGGTTACAACTGGCTTAGGCCCAACCATGTAGAGGACCAGAAGAGTTATTCCCTCCAGTGTATTACTTTGTATTTGCCAAGACTGCATGTCATGTGCCATCCATTCACTTCACTTCTTAAGTCCCTCTAACAGTCTTTACAGGTTTCTGTAGTTTTCTGACTATCCAGAACCATTGTGGGTGCCACTAAACTGGACTCAGCTGTGCTACCCTGTGGCCTGCCAAAATAGTTTGTTCCAGGTCTCCCATGCCAAGCAGAAGCTTCTATTGGGATCTTGAGCTGCCGGGGCTTCAGTCTCCTGATGAGAGTTTTGCACTTTCCTCATTATCCAAGCTTAAAAGTAAGGCTCTAACCAAGCCAGCAATCCTCTGTTTCCAGCAGCTCTCCCAGAGGTCTGCAACCATTTCAGTACCAGGGCTTCTTTATACCTGGCAGCTCCTCACCACTGCTGAGTACATGACCTGGTGAGTTCTGGTCTCCACAGAGGACTCTGCTCCATTCTGCAGCTTGAACACAGCCTTTCCTCCCACTCAGGGTCCATCTTCTTGAATTAAAACACATGCTGCCATTCCCCATTCCACTCTACTCCTCTTTCAGGAAGGCTCCATCAGCCAACTCTCTCACAGCAACCCTCCAGGCAGGCACCAGTGATAAATGACACAACAATCCCCCAAACAACACAAGACCAGAGGATCAGCTGCCCTTCTCATAAGGGGATAACCCTCCAGTTTCCTCCTCTCCAGCGTGGTTCTCCCAACAGGCAGGAGTCTTGTCCTAAGCCATCCACCCTCACTTTGACCTCTCCACTCCAGCCAAGCTCACAGGGAACATCCCCAACCCATTTTTGCAACTGCACTCTTACAGCCCTTTACGGCACCTGCCTGCCTCCTTCCCAGCTGACAGGGATAGCTGACCTAAACCTGGCAATAAGGGTCAGCTGTGAAGGAGTAATAGCTTTCCTCACAGACAAGGCTGAGCCCATCTTCACTTAAAGGGACCATCATCCTGCACTAGCAGTAGCTATAGATTTTGCTGCTGTGCAGCTCACCCCTTCTCCATGTTATTAATGAACAAACATGTGCTGGTATCTGTGTGCTCTGGGCTTGAGAAATGAGCTCTGTCCTTGCCTATAATTGAAAACTGACCCATCATTCCTATTCCTTGTTTCTTAGCCAGTTTCTGATGTGTGGCAGAACTTGGCCACTCAACCCAAAACTTCTCGTTTTCCTCAGTGGTTTCTTTGAGGGAAGGCAGGCAGTTGTCAAAGGTTTTTCTTTATCACGGAGGCAATTTCTGCTAAGAACTCTCCCTCTGTGTGACCACTACTGGCACACAGGATGCCAAGCACCTTACAGAAGAGGAAGGAAAGAGTCCTAGCCTGGGGTAACCTGGTTTAAAGCAGGCTCTTTAGGTTTTATTGTGGGCGGGTGGCAGGAAACTGAGTGACAGGAAAGTTCTTTCACACCGAGTCCTTCCTCTTCTTAGCAGCACCCTCACCCTCCAAATACAGAGTGCATCACAATGAAGCCCTTCATGCTTGCCTGCTTTCTCTCTCCCTACATTGTCCAAGCTATTCTTTTACACATGAAAATCTAAATATTGTTCCCCCACACCCCCATCACATACCTCCCTAATGGAAGGCCAAGATATGGCTGGGTCTATTTCAGTTTCAGTTCAACTGACCAGCAAAGCTTATAATTTAAATACTGCTTCACAACTGATTTAAAAGCTTTTTTTTTTTTTAAACAAAGGGAATCACTATCATTAGTTTTATTTTGCAGATGGGGAAACTGAGGCACATAGCTAGGACCAGACTTGCCCAAGGACACCAGCATCTGAAACAGGACTGAAACCTAAGCCCTTTGGGCCCAGGCTACTGTTGTGCCTGCTCAACTAAATTGCTTTGATGTGCCTAGCAAGATGCACCTGTCATGATGTGTAGCCTAAGGAAAGCCTTCAAAGGCAGGCAAACTGAATGAAGTGAAAGAAAGGAAGTGTGTCTAGGGGCAGATGGATTGCAGACATTAATGCCCAGTATTATTTAATGGCTTCAATTGAAAAGAGGTAGTTAGGCATGTTCGACTCAAGTCAGGCAGAAGGCAGAGTAGATGTGCACCTTATAAACTAACTAAATCAGAGATAAATAACATAAGCTCTCATAAGCCTGAACTCACTTCATCAAATGCATTTGAAAAAACCAGAAGAAAGAGGAATGAAAGAGCAAAGGAGGCAGAGACACAGAAATCCCTGTTCTTTCCCCACTCCCTGCTATGCCTGTGTCAGCAAGCTGCACACATCATGAAGAGGAGCTGCCTGGTTGTGGCGGGGAGGGAGCACCAGGGATCAAGGGGTGGGTGGAGTGAACAGAACAAGGACAAATCTGAGAGTGGGGACAAGGTATGTCCCGATTTCACAGAGATATCAGCCACCCTCAGTGCCACAGTTCCTGGAAAAATCGCTCCATACAGCAAGAATGTCTCCGCTAGAGCTGGAGTCACCACTTTGGAAGTGGCTCTCTGGACAATCTTGAAGTCATGAAATCAAGACTGATATTGCTGTTGCCACTTAGAGTGTTGTGAGGAATACATAAGAGCATAGCCAAATACATCATGCTGGTGTAGAGCACACATCATCACAGGGTGGCATGATGGTGTGGAGCAAGTAGCACCACACAACAAACTGTGAGTGTCTACTCCAGAGAAGAACTATTTACTGTTGGACAAAGCTCATCCTCTGCCAAAGGATTACTGGAGGGGACAAGGCTCCTCAGCCCCTTTAAAGTCCTGGCCCTTCCTTTCTCTGTCACAATTCCCTATCTGTAGCTGTCACTCCCTTCTTTCAACCTTTCTCTGGCTTGCCCTTTTAGAATATAGACCTGCGGGACTAGATGCTGTTTCACAATATTAGGATGCACAGTGCTTAGCACCCTTCGACCCTGATCTTTGTCATATCATGTAGGCACTATTGTACTGTGAACAACACATAATCAGAGTAGGTTACAGCTGTGGGGCCCTGCTCCAGAGCCCCATGTCTTCTATCGACACACAGCAGACCTGAGGGAGTCTCTCTTGCCCTCACCATCTCAGTTGTTCAAAGGCCTGAGAAGCCAATGGGACCTGAATGCAGCACTGGGTAGCAAGAGTGCAGTGTAGCCCCTGGCATATGCCTGCATGCACAGCTGGGGATATTAATAATCACTTTTTATATCAGAGCTCAAGGAAATAAAAAACAAAAAACAAGTATTTTGCTGCTTCCTGTTTAAACTAATCTCCTTTGGCAACTGCTGATTTGGGTTTGTAATTTGACCTGCCATATGTCTAGCTCTATTGGTCAATTAAGTGCAGGGATCAGTTGGGGGAAGCAGGCTGAGTACAAGTAGATGTATCACATGACACTTGGAATATGCTAAGGAGCCTGGTGCACTTGGCCCGAGCATGGCTGACCGAGCATGAGGACAGCCGCAGCTGCTGTGCATGTGCGAGGAAACACCTAACTTCAGCTTGTACCAACATAAGCCGGAGCAGGATGGCTGTCAACTGGCGGTGAACAGCAGATACCTCTGGAGTGTGAGCCGATGGCAGATAATTGGGGAGCTCATTATCACAAATAAAGAATCAAGGAAGGGAATAGCGTCTTTCACTCTGCATTGGCTGTGGATTGAAACATATCTAGAAAGGTTAGAAACAGGAACAGGAACGAAAATGAGAATCAGCTTTGAAAATGTGAGTTAATACATCTGGGGAAAAATAAACGGAAACCAGGACATTGAGAGAGAGAGAGATTTGGAAAGCAGTAATGGTCAAAAAAGGCCTGTGGGAGATAGTGGACAGCAAATTAGTTATGGTTTTGCAATGCTGCATGGCAGCAAAAATAAAAAGTTAATGTAATGTTGTGCTTCATCTGTAGAGAAATCATGTCACAAAACAGGGAGGCGTTTGCCCCTCTCTCTAGAGCCGCCAAGGCTACATCTGGAATATTGCCTTCAATTCTGGGCAACATGCGTTTACAAAAAGCTGTTGATGAGCAGAGGGAATTCAGAGAAGAGCCGCTAAAAATGATTAAGGGGCTGGAAACACTGACATATGAGGAGAGATTAAAAGAATTAAATATGTATTGCTTGGCGAAGAGACAACGGAGAGAGGTAAGATTAACCACAGACACGTATGCAAACACCAAGGAGACAGCAGCATTTTCTACAGGAGTATAACTAAAAGTAACAGAGCAAAAGTAAATATGGTCTTGGTGTCAGGAGGAGGTGGGAAATCTATAGGGTGGAATAATCCTCCCAAGGAAAGTGTGAAGCCCCATCATATGAAACAGCAGTACATGGTACTACCATGGTTACAACAGGTTGTAACTAGGGATCAGAACCAGGGTGGACCACTAGGATATAGTTGGAATTTATGCGCAAGGGTAATCCAAGATCAACCTTACTTCAGATGTTGCAAAGCCCCCTAGGAGCCTCAATTCATGCCATGTGCATGTTTGCCCTTAAAGGATCCCTTAAAGGCTTCTGACTGCCCAAAAGCATTCCACTCTGAACAGCTAGCCACCCAGCTCTCGCCTCAGTTCCTCTGTGACCCATAATGGAACTAGGGAGGGGTCTGAACTCAGCCTACGCCCCCAGAGGTGCCTGATCCACACGGCATGCTCAGAATATGGCTACACTTCCACTAAGAGAGCTGAGTTCAGTACAGTGTGCAGCAGCCACAGCAACTCAAAGAACAGGACTTGAAAAGGGTCACCCACCTTTTGGACCCAGGCTAGTAGTCAGAGCACTCTGCCAGAAAGATCTGGTTTTGGGTCCTCCTCAGTCTGAGGGAGTTGGAACCATATCACCTACCTCCCAGGAGAGTGTTTTAGTCACTAGACCAGCATTTCTCGACCCGTGGGTCGTGACCCAAAAGTGGGTCGCAAGAATATATGAAAGGGTTGCAAACAAACTTTAAAAATGGATCCACAAACTTCAGAAATGAATTCTCCTTTAAAGGAGAAAAATGTGGGAAACTGGATTTTCCCTTGCAGGCTGGCAGAGCTCCAGCCTGTGAGGGGCTGCTTGGGGCCCCTCTTGCCCCATGCACCCACCCCCTGGCCCATACACTGGGGCGGGGCTGCAGCCTGGGGGCAGGGGGCAGCAGGTTGGGAGTGAGGGGCACTGGGTTGGGACTGGCCACTGATGTTTAAAAATGGGTCCTGGTACAAAAAAAGGTTGAGAACCACTGGGCTATACTGTACAACAGTCGGGGTGGGGCACCCTTCTCCCACTCTCCCATAGTTAGGCCAGTAGACAGCCACAAAGACTAGACCCATGGGGCTGGAAGGAGAGTGAGCAAATGGAGCCTGACTCTACAGCCTGGTGGTTCGGGTACTCAGTCAAAAGAGGAGACTCCAGGGTCCCAGTCCCTGTTCCCTGGCATTGTATGTGTATTTTATATCAGACCATCATTGGTTAAAGAACAAGAGCAGCCCTGGCAGCAAAGCTAAAACCACTGCCCCTGGTCTGTTAGTCCTCTAGTATCAGAGGAGGACAAGAAAGTTGACAGAGACAGCTAATGTGGGCCCCTATACTACAAGACAGGGTTTGAATTTAGAAACCCCACGGGGCCTTGCATGCTGTATCAGGTGGCTCCCTAGTCAGGGCCTAGATGTCCTGGATCTGCTTCTGGAGGCACTGAACTCCTCAAACACCTAAATATCTCATCTTGATCACCCACCTGAGGCAAATGGAAGTATTTACCAAGCCACTGTGGACCTGGCCTTAGGTGATGGCTTTCTACCCAGTCCCTCAACTGGTTTGGCTAAGGAAGAGGGAACATTGCGGGACTCAGTGAAGACGGGCCATCCTAGAACGCAGAGAGCGCTGGCTGCCTCAGCTGAGGTCAGGATTCCTGCTCACTATACAAGAAGCAGCATATACAGAAGGTGACTGTGTGATGCATACAGATCCATCCCTGATTCTCCTCCGCTAGGTTGTACCCAAAAGTCTCTTCCATGTGGGGACAAAATATCACATTCAGTGCTGACCTTTCTCCCTAGAATAAATCCTCTACTGAAGCAGGAAAATGCTAGGGAGGGAGCCCTTCTCTTGCTGTGGTGCTCACCCTGTGCACCAATTCCCCAGCCTTTGCTGTTAGTGTTGTGGCAGGCCGGCATTGGAGAGCTATGGGCGCATTTAGAAATGCCAAGGAACACGCTGTTGGCATTGCAGCGGCAAGCTCTTTAAAATTGGTCATGTCACTTTAAATACATGAGACAATAAATCATCCCTCTGAGACATCCCCAAAGGAAAAACAGAAAAAACAGAGATAGCACTTAAAAGCCCTTTTCTATTACATGGCCTCTGGGGAGCTTTTAAACTTAGAGAGTTTTTCAAGTGATTTTTATGCTTCCCCCTCCCCCCTTTGCCTTTCTTTATTATCTGTTTCTAACATTAGCCTTATCTTACCATGACCAAACCCTAAATTCATCTCTCTTCTTTTTCCTCCATCTCACAGTCATTCTCTCTCACACGTGTGCTTCCCACTTAGCAGCCTCAACTGGTCTCCCTTTCATCTCCTTCCTTTCTCAGTCATTTCCTTCTTCCATGCCCCCTCCTAATTCGCTTCACAGGCTTGCCTCTTTTCCTCTCCATCTCATGCTTCTTCCCTGCATCACACTTCACCTTTTGGTCCCATACCTCTTTTTATCTTTTCCTACTCTTTTCCCTCTTCTCATCCCTCCTCCCTTCATCTGGAGCCTGTCTCCATTTCTTGCTTGTTCTGGAATAATTTGAAAACCTTTCTTTTCCAGCAGGAAATGTTCATGATGCCAATGGGTTAACCAGGTAAGCAAGTGCTGGTTAAGGAGAGTAAGACATTTGCTCATGTCCACTTTCCTTCATATGCTTTGCAGAGGGGATGGGTTATGTTTCTGTGTAATTTTTGTGCTTTAAATTCCCTCTCTATTTGTGGAAAGGAATGAGGCCATATTCTGTTCTACCTATTAGGTGTTTAGGTACTTAAGTGTTATTCCATTCTGCCTCATTCAAGTCCTGAAAATCTATTAACATGTCTGCTTTTGTAACACACTGTCATTTGACCCTGAAGACTGAGTCACAAAAAAGCAGTGAAGAGGAGAAAGACCCAACCACCTTTTGCATTAATAGTTTGTCAGGGTCTTGAGTAGGGTGGAATAGAATCACACTTAGATATCTATGTCCCCTTGTGTGTCTAAGTGTGGAATAGAATCTGACTCAAAGTATCTACACTAGGGGAGCACAGTTATCCCAGTCATCAGACCTGGGTAATGGAGGTAGTGGAAGAAAAAGCCAACAGGGAGAGACAGGCAGGAAATAGAACGGAAGGATGCAATAACAGATGCATAACTCAAGAAACTGGGGGCCAGGATCCCTTGGAAGATAAGTGTGAGGGGAAAAGGAGTTCAGTACTTGAAGGAGGCCCTCTTAGAAGCACAGAAGCAAGCTAGTCCAATGCAATGGAAGAATGGGAAGCACAACAGAAGACCAGCTTGGCTAGGCAGCATTCTCTTCAATGAGTTGAAACTAAAAAAGGAATCCTATAAAAAGTGGAAATTTGTTCATAGTACTGTGATCTACCAAGAATCTCAAATTGTTTTCCATAGTGCTGCCATCCAGCTAAGTCTCACTCATTTTGTATTTGTGTTTTTGATTATTCCTTCTGAGGTGTAGCACCTTGCATTTATCCACACTGAACTTCATCCTGTTAGTTCTAGCTCAACTTTCCAATCTGTCAAGATCCTTCTGCATTGTGCTTGCATCCTCCAAAGTGTTCATAGTCCCTCCCAGTTTCATGTTGTCTGCAAACTTATGCAGTATTCAAATTATTAATAAACAGGCTGAACAGGCCTGGGCCTAAAACAGACCCTTGTAGGCTTCCACTTGAAACCTCCTGGCATTCTGATATGGACCCTTTGCTAATGGCTATTAAGCCAGTTATCTATCCACCTTGTAGTAGTTTTACCTAGCTCAGATTTTTCCAATTTGTTTATGGTTGTATGGGACCTTGTCAAAAGCTTTGCTGAAGTCCAGAGACATTATATCCCTAGCATTCTTTTCATCCACCCAACTAGTTATTTTGCCAAAGAAAGAGATCACACTTGTCTGACAGGATTTGTTTTTCATAAATCCATACTGGCTGCTTCTGATCAAACTTTTCCTCCTCCAAATGCTTGCAAATAGCCTTCCTTAGGATATGCTCCAGTAACTTCCTAGGTATTGAGGTGAGGCTAACAGATCTGTAGTTCTCCAGGTCCTCCTTTTTGCCTTTTTTAAAGAGGGGCACTACATTGGCCCTTTTCCAGTCCTCTGGTACCTGGCCTGTCTCCTACAACTTCATGAAAATCATTGTCAAGGGCCCCAAGATCTCCTCTGCCAGTTTCTTAAGTATTCTAGTATGAAGTTCATCTGGCTCTGCTGAATTGAATTAACTCAAACCCAACAAAAACTCTCTAACCATCCCTTTTGTTATCTCCCCCCTCAGTCTGCCTCCTTAATCCTTATGAGGTGTTTAGCTGCAGCTTAATTGAGGCAAAATAGCTGTTGGGTAGATCTGCCTTCTTTGCATCTTCAGTTAGGAGTTCCCTCTGGCTCGTTAGAAGAGAACCCACAGCTTCCTTGGTCTTTCTTTTCTGGCCAACATACTTACAGAACCTCTTCTTGTCCTAACCTCCTTTGCAGATTCAGCTTGTTCTTTATCTTTGCCTTCCTGATTTTGTCCCTGCAGGCTCTTGCTATTTCCTGGTACACTACCTTGGTGACCTGCCCATTCTTCCATTGTTTGTAATGCTTTCCTTTTGCATTTAAGAAATTTTAGAAGCTCCTTGTGCAGTCACATTGTTCTCTTGCCATTCCTGTGCTTTCTTTTTGTCAGGACAGTTTCTTGTTGGGCTTCCAATATTGTGCCCCTTAGAAGCTCCCAGCCCTCCTGGGGACACCATGCTTATTAACTGCTTGTTCTAATTTTGCTGACCCCATGGTTTCCCTGTCTCAGGATTTGAAGATCTATTGTATTGTGATTGCTTTCTCCCAAGTTACCCATCACCTTCACATCCTCCACCAGTTCTTCCCTGTTGGTCAGAATATCCAAGATAGATGATTCCCTAGTTGTATCCTCCATCTGCTGGAACAGAAAGTTCTCCCCCACACAAGTTAGGAACCAATTTGACGTTTTATGTTTGGCCGCACTGTTCTTCCAACAGATGTCCGGAAAACTGAAGTCTCCCATCAGTACCATTCTATAACTTTCGGATCGATTTGTCACCTGCTTGAAGGGTGCCTCATCCACCTCTTCTTCTTGATTTGGTGGCCCATAATAAATCCCCACCATTATATGGGTGCTGCATCTTTCACCTTGCATCTTCACCCAAATACATTCTGCTCTGCTGTTTTCTTCTTCCTGAACCAGGGAATACATGTATGTGTTTTTGCCATACAAGGCAACACAACCACATTTTCTTCCAACCTGGTCCTTCCAAAACATAGTTTAACCTTCAATGTTGACATTACAGTCATAAGAGCTGTCCCGCCAGGTCTCTGTGATGCTAATCCGATGACAGTTGTTTTTGCAGGCTGCAGCTTCCATCTTATCTTGTTTAATTTCCTATATTTATATTTGTATACATGCATTAGGCATATTTTGCAGTTTGATCCTCTCACTTCCCTTTTTCACTACTAGTTGCAGTCCTGTAGCTCTCTGGCCCTTTCCCAGAGTTAAGTTGTTTCTTCAAGTCCCTTCCCTTCTGTACTGTATGCTCTGTTGCTAAAGGGTTTTGATCACCGTACCCCATGGAACCTAGTTTAAAGCCTTTCTTAATAGGCTGGCAAAACGGTGCCCGAAGAATCTCTTCCCCATTTTCATAAGATGGATTCCATCTCTTGATAGCGGTCCTCCTCCCAAGAATATCCACCCATTGTTGAAGAAGATGAAGATTTCATGTCAACACCACAGTCTCAGCTACATGTTCACTTCCAAGATACAATGGTCTCTACGTGGACCCTTGCCTTCCAAGGGAAGAATCAATGAGAATAACACTTGTGCTCCAGGTTCCTTAACCTTTCTGACACAAGTCTTATAGTCACTTCAGATCTGCTCGGTGTCATTCCTGGCAATATTGTTGGTGCCTACTGTAAGGTGGATATGTTTGGGTTATAACACTCAATGGATAGCCTTCAATAGCTAGTTGCAGGAAGAATCAAGCGGGGCTCCCCAGGGGTCTGTCCTGGGTTTGGTACTGTTTAATATCTTCATTAATTATTTGGATGATGAGATTAAGTACATGCTTAGCATATCTACAGATGACAATAAGGTGGGTGGATCTGCTGATACTCCATAAGGTAGGGTTAGGATCAAGAATGTTCTAGATAGACAGCAAAAATGATCCACAGTCAATAAGATAAGATTCAACAAGGAAATGTGAAAAGTCCTGCATTTTGGATGTAATAACTACATGCACAAATACAGACTGGGCAGTGGCTAGCTAAGCTGCAGTACTGCTGAGAAGACCATAAACTGAATCTGAGCCAACAGTGTGCTTTTGTTGCAAAAAAAGCCAAAAGCACATTGTTTTGTATTAACAGGAGTGACACCTGCAAATCAAGGGAAGTGATTCTTCCACTCTATTCAGCACTTGTAAGGCCTCACTTGGAGTACTGTGTCCACCTCTGGACCCCACATCACAAGAAGGATGTGGACAGTTTGGAAAGAATCCAGCAAAGAGCAGCAAAATGATTAGGAGCCTGAGGAAAGCCCTAAATAACTAGGGTTATTTAGTCTGAAGAAGAAAAGACTGAGGGGGATTTGATAACAGTCTTCAGATACCTTAAGGGCATTTGCAGAGAGGATGGAGATAGGCTTTTCTTTGTGGACACAAGGGACAGAACTAGGAGCAATGGACTCAAGCTTCAACAGGGGAAATTTAAATTGGAGATTAGGAACAATTTTCTAACTATTTATTGGAACAGTTCTGTGGGTCTTGTTCAAGTATTGGAACAGGCTACCTAAAGGTACTGTGGAATCTCTATCTTTGGGAATTTTCAAAAGCAGTTTAGACAGACACTTGGCTGGGATGGGTTTAATAACTGATGATCCTACATTGAGTAGAAGGCTGGACAAAGATGACTTTGTGAGGTCCCTTCCAGTCCTACTTACCCATGATCCTATGCTCTTATGAATATGTGGTGTATTCTGCGTTGTTTATACTAGAGCCATGAAATGTTACTTGGCCAGTCTATTAGGATCAGTCTAGTTTACCCATAACCTTCCAGTATGTCATATTTACTGGAAAGTACACACAATCCTCTGACAGAGAGAGTGTTGTGATACAGAAAGGAAACTTACAATACCCAAAGGTGAACCCTGAACCCAAATACCCTCTGAATTTGAGGCTATTCAGATTCAAAAATAAATTCACCGAGGTGTTAAAACCTGCCTATAGTCAGGGTTGCCCCATGACTCAGGGTACCCTGTAGTTGCAGGTTTGGCCACCTCATCTGAAGCAGTACTGCAGCAGATGGAAATGTGACATCTGGGAAATTGCATTATAGTCCAGTAGATGGTAGGAGGTCAATAAAACTAAAGCTTGTCTGAGGTACCTTCTCCCAGAACAGCAGTCCTCCTCCAAGAGTCTCTCTCAATAGAACAAAATATGATACATTTTAACATCACGGGAGCCTAACCAGGAAACAGCAGAACACAGCCCACACTTGTTGGCTTTCTCTGAATACACAGTGCCTTGGATTTGCATGTGGACCATGGGGAGGAGGAAATGCATAACAAATCGGCGCCATGTAATAAATTGGACAAGCCAAAGTATGAAGCAGAAAAATCAGGAAGAAAAGATTATTCCAACATCCTGTGTGTTTATAGACTTCCTCATCTTCTTAATGGTTACTAATCATGCCTGGGATACAACAAGCTACGTTACTACCCCACCTCCTCTCTATCACCATCACCATCCCGAGTCACATTGTGGGTGAGTGAATGTCACCAAGACGGTGGCCAAGAAGAGAGGCAGGGCAGGGAGGACCCACAGAGAATGCATGAAAGGGAGCACAGAGACCTTGGCTTTCAAGCAGGGAAGAAGGAGGGATGTGAGTAGGGAGAAAGGTCTATGTTCTTCCTAATCATTTCCGCCACAGGAAGTGATGAGAATGCGACATACACCAGTGGATTGCAGCCATTAGAAATGAATCGTTGGCGAGTAGCAAACTGTAAATTAGAAGGCTTGAGTGAGAGAAAAAAAAATCAAAGTGGGGGATGAGGTCGTGTTTTATTTCACTTGTAGCGCTTTTCAAATTCAGCCCTAACCAAACCTGATTAAAGTAAATCCCTTTTTTACGGCCTGTGGAGTCTATAAGATTATGGCGTTAATGGAAGTGCGATTCGATCTGTCAGTAATGGTGCATGTCGGGGCCCAGGCGCCTCAGACAAGTCCATTTTTTAAGACGTATTTATTGTTTTTTTTTCCCCCTCTCCCTTCTGTTCTCTGCATTGCGGGGCTTAATTGAACAGTTTAAGTGATTCTTCTTCAAGGCCCATTAATTGATTTTATTTGTGTATTCTCCAGAGGTCATGGGGGGAAAAAATATAATAAAACATCAACTCCAGGTTACTTCCCACCCACCCCTCAAACATCCACACATGTAACACACCCGCTCTCTTTATCAGTTCAGATTCCTTCCTTCCCTTTTTGCTCTTGTCCCTCTCTCAAATGCCTTCAGATTTTTCTCTCTGTCTCTTTCTCCTTTTCTCTATGTTCCTTCTCCCCTGCTTTTTAATCTACTACAATGTGCTTTCTATTTTTGAAACACAAGTTAATTTGTCCCTCTCTCTTCCTGAACTACCATAACAGTCCAAAGACATCTTTGCATTTGATGCCTCCCAGGTATCCACTGGGCTTCTGCTGCATGTTCTCCTGAGGTGGACAGAAGGGAATGCAATAGGCAATGCATGCCATGGCAGCCTGTGACCCTGGGAGCCATTAGCTGGGATCCCTGCCTCTGCAGACAAGGAGAGATTCCCTTTGGTTTCTTGAAATCTGTTTTCAAAGCATCCTAGCACCCTCCTCCTTCAACAGGCTAGCACCAGGGGGCATGCAAGCATCAGACTAACAGCACAAAGCATCTCTGGTTCCCCAAGGGGGCAACGCTTCCTTTCCAGCAACTCTGCTATTACATGAGAGGGAACGTGTTGCTTTGAGTTTAGCTCAGAATGGTTTGCTTTGCTTCACACAGTGAAATAGTATTTGTTTCCTTTACATCCCACCCCCCCACCATTCTCCTATGCCAATCCTAGAGAGCCTTTTTCTGGTTCACACTTGCTACGTGCTGTTCTTCCATAGATATACATGTCTTTAAAAGATATTTCACTAGGACGTTTCCCTCCTCCAGTGTTGCCAGGTGTACAATAATTATTGTATTTGTATGATAACTTCAACACTTGTACGATGTATGATCAATAATAGTAAAAATATTCAAAATGTACAATAATTTTTGAGGCAGCTAATTGATGCAGCATATGCAAGACCCAAGTCACTCTCAGATTGTCTTAACTGACTTTTGGGTTTGCTATCAGCACTTTCTTATGACTGGTTGCCTCAAAATAAAGAAATGCTTCAACTTTGATGAGACAATTCTCATTCACTCGCTGGTGACTTATAGTGAGCAATATAAAGTAAACAAGAAGATGGCTTATGTGCATACTTATTTGCATAATTTTCCAGTGTAAAATAGTTTTTTGGCAAATACAGTAATTTTGAGCTTCCAATACAATAATTTCCTATTTAAGACCTGGCAATGCTGCCCCCTTCCCATTCACACTGCTTATATTCTGTCCCCCAATGCCACTGAACTTGCCCCAAACTCAAACTATTTTTCCTCCTGCTCTCTGACTGACTAAGGTTGCAGGAGCATTTACTACCCCAAGGAGGAGCACTTCTGAGGGGAGGCCAGCCTTGCTATTACAGTGAGAGGATCCTATTCTGTCACTTTGGTATCACTTAATAGACTGGGGATGACCAAACTCAACACAACATTTGCTCGTCTGGAGCTGGTGAACTTGCTGTCCTGAATGCCCTTGACGGTTTAAAAAATAAACAAACCTTTGTGAAGCTGAAGGAAAAGTTTAAGATGGCTGAAAGACATTTCCCCAGAAAGCAACTTGCACTTACCGCTTTCTTCACACAAAAAGCACCAGGGCATCTCTAAGCAGCATAAGTGGCAAGGCCTTCATCTTTATGTGCCCCTCCTGTCCTACTGAGTTAGGACACCTTTGGCTTCAAAGAGAAAAAAGTAAACCCTGCTGAGTCACCAACAACTTCCTGCAGCTTGCCAAGTTTTCCATGGAAGTCTTACAAATCCCGGAGCTAAGCGTGCCTGGTCTGTGCTTGCCGCTCACGTTCTGATCAGAGCAAAGACCCCGGGCACCCAGCCCCACAGTGAGTCATGAAATCGTCCCCTTGGATGCAGGCGTGTTTGTTCTGCCCAGGACAGGGATTGTCCTACTTCCAGGAGAGATTACTGTGCAGCATACATGCCTGATTGCTTCTAAGAAATATACCACACTGTGTCATTTTCTTCCCCAGTTCACATAATCTCCTCACTATAATATTATCAGGGCATGTAGGACTGTCATCTCACCATTTCTAAATTATTTCTAAACTCTCTGCCTTCCTCATCCCTCCCCTACAATATCCATGGGGCTGTTATGCCTCTTCTGGCTTCCTGTACTGTAATAAGCTACTTATATAGCAAATGGTGCTACACCAGTTTAATATCAGATTGTTCCATGAACAGCGAATTGTAAGCCTGTATGTGGGCTATGTTTTTGGGACCCATAGTTAAATGACATGTGTAAGTGGTAAGTTCAATGCACTCTGATTTGTGGATTATTCAAGTGTTCAAACAAACACAAGGCAATGAGGAAAATGTCTGTGGACCCTGAATGTTTAGCAAAAAATAATCATTTCTTAGAAAACTCAGGCTAGAAACATGTCACTCATTGGTCATGATTTTCCTACTTAAAATGCTTCAGAACCTCGTCACGGAGCAGCAAAGAAATCATTATGTGACTTAGGTGACCAAGCACACAGCACAAATAAAGAGCAGCAAATAGCAGGAGGGAACAATTCGTGACTAACATGGGGTGAAAAAATTACTCATTCCAACTACTGGTGCACACGTACAAATAATGAAGGCATTAAAGAAATATCAGGATTGGCCTGGGGGGTGGGAGGGGAGAGAAGGGGACAGGGTAGAAGGAAAGAAAAAAAAACCTCCAAAGAAGGCTAGTGACATAAACAAATATACACTGTGAAGAAAAAAGTTTGGCCAGCCCTAGTACCCATACCTGCCATTATCTAGTGGGTCCTGTGTAACAAACAGCTGAATTCTCTGGTTGACAGTCTGCAGTGTCCTACGCTTCATCCTTCGTCCTCCTCAAGGAGACTGACATCATAGCTTTAAGAGCTGAATAATAACCCCCTAACCTCTCAGCTACCGTTTCGGTCTGGCAAACAAGTCCAACCAACATTTCCTCTACAGGCGCGCACACAAATCTACCAGTCCATTCCTCCCACGTCTCCATGTCAAAGTAGAATGCCCTACAAGCCTATTACCCTCTGAATGCAAAGGACGTAACTCCTCCTCAAGAGCTTTCATCCTAATCCACCTTGGTTTCTCTTGCTGGATATTACCCTTCATGCTTCTGCTATAATTTTATTTCAACAGTACTTGGACTTGCCTAAGCTACCATTGCAAAAGGCTCTCTTTCC
>NW_005841947.1:3261749-3272749 GCF_000455745.1 Alligator sinensis
CACTACCCTCCTCCCTTAGCTAATGCAAAGGAATTAATCTGTTGAGCATGCACACAGCCTCAACAAATTAACCTTGTTGGGTAGTTAGGGAGGTTACCATAGTTTTGGTATCATGGACTCATTTTGCTGTTGCAAGCATAAAAGAACGAACAGTCTAGCTACTAGTAAAATCAATAGTGCACTGTATTAATGAGAGCAAAGTGAGCAGAGTTCCTCTATCCATTCCCTGTGTAGGCCTCCAAGGTGTATCAGTAGGGGGCTCAGGGCAATGGGTCTGGAGGGTCTCTGCAATTCCAGCTCAGGCTTTAAGAATGGCTGCTTCTTGATCAAGCCAACTGGCTCTGTTGCACATGCAAGGGAAGGCAAAGAAAGGGAAGATTTGCAGGACAAGATCAAAAGAAGTTGCCAAACAGGGTATCAGGGCCTGTCATAGCCCAGGAGCAAGCGGAAGTCAGATGGATTCTATTTGCATTGCATAATTGGCGGTGCCTGTCACAACATTGCAGGAGCCAGCTGCTGCTTTCTGCTGAGAGCTAATTCCACCTGATTTATTTAATATTATAATGAATTTAATCCTCCTCCTTCAGCCAGCAGCCAGAGAACAGGAGACACAGATATATCTGCATGGGCAGGTGGCAAGGGATCCCCAGATTGCGCCAGTTGATTGTAAAGCATAGAAATTTGCCCTATGGGAGTGAGATGGTAGCACTGTAGTAGGAACATGCTTGTGCTGAGGATGCCCCTGAGATTGGACTGAGGATGGTCAATGAAAACCAGTAAAATGTGGCTTGCAGCTTCTGGAGATTGCAAGCTCACCAGTGCCAGAGTTTGGGCAAGGGTGGAAGAGATAAACTGAGTCCTGGGAATTTGCCCTCAAACAAGCTTTGTGCAAAGAGCTGATGTGAGTTGAAGACACTTGGAGAAGTGATGGGGGTGGAAAAACGGAGGACGATGGGCATCAATAATAAAGTGGAATCAACCTGTCAGCATTATGAAAAGATGGAGTTTAGAAACAGCTGCCCATGCAACATAAGACATGACATTGAGGAGATGGATATACACTGCACTTATGGATACAAGCCATGCAGCAGCTAAGCCAGAGGCAAGCAGTGCCCAGGAAGCAAAGAGCACAGGAAAGAGAGTCACTTCCAGTGGAAAGGGACAGTGATTTAGCTTGGATCCAAGAGATCCCCTGCCTATTAAACCTATGTGTGAGCAGGTACAGCCAGCAGAGCATCAGCTGTGGAATCCAAGAGCTGCATCATGAGGCAAAGGAATACCACAGCCTGCAGGCTTTGTGAGGAGAAATGAGTATTATTAGTATTATTTAGGGTTTATTTGGGGAATATAATCTAGAGGCAGAAAAAAAAAGATGATGCTCCAGCAAAGGAGAACAGGAGTAACTAAACAGACTGAAAAGGAGACTCAGAGACAGGCTGAAATGGAAAACATGCCATATCTCTTTACCAGATCAGTCAAGCTAGAGTAGTGCATTCTCTGTGTACTCCCTTGATTTGTTTGTAATCATGTGCAGCAGGGATTGAGGGCACAGGATGCTGCTGGGTACACCATGGGAAGGAAGGGATTGGAGTAGGGGTGGGCACTTAATGAGTTTTGGTGAGCTGTCAAGGGCTGCAAGAGTAGCCCCGCCCCTTGACAGGTGCCCCACCCCCTGGTTGCCATCTTGGGACTGGCCATACTACCCCTAACCCCTGCCTTTGTCACTGGAAGTCCCTCCCCTTACCCTGGAAATACTACTTTTGGAAGGGAGGGTGTCACAGGACGGGGTCCTTAAGGAGGGCCGTGATCTCCCCAAGGCCTCGACCATGCCAAGTCGGCCCAATGGGCACCCTCAATTCTTGCCCACCATGTCTTTGATGGTATGAATGATAGGGAGGCTGCCTCTAAGTCCTCTTGGACACAGTCAAGATTGGTTCTCAGGACCCCATGGGTCCCCGGACCCCTGGTGGATCTCGCTCCAAGATGCATGTCACAATGGGTGTTTTGGGGCACCCTAGCTTTATGGGCTATGCATAGCTCCATCCATCCCTTTACCACGCCCCAAGCCTCACAGATGGAACTGACATTGTTCAGTCTGGGCCGTGTTATAATTGGACCCCTGGTCCTCCCTGGGCTCTCCGCATCCCTGTCTCACACTGTGCCCTCTCTGGCGCTGGGGTCAGTGTGCCTCAAGTGCTGCGCTCTCTCTGGCACTGGGGTTGGTGCGCTGCTGTGGGTCCCCTATGAGGCCTCCTCCATCCCCTAATAGCCTCACCCAAACCACCGGTGTTATACAACAATAAACCAAACACAAGCCCCTGGGCTGTAACATAAACTCAAGCCACCAGGCTATAACCTCATTCAAACCCTACCAGGGAATACTCCATCCCACAACAGTATCAGGAGCTGCTCACACAGTCAGGCCTCTCCCCACTTTGCTTGCTCAGGGAGAGCTCCTTCCCCTTTGGCTGCCGGCAGGGAACTGCCTTCCTGGCCTCAGCCCTGGGGTTTATATATGAGCCAGGCCCTGCCCTTTCCGGTCAGCTGACCACTGGCAGGTATGGGCCACTAGCTTGTTCTGGCTGCCCTACTAACCAGCAGCCGGGGCTTCCAACTCACTGCTAGGGCTCTTCCCCTAGCAGTTTCAGCTCTGTAAAGGAGCAGGGCACCTTAGTGCCCTGTGACAGAGGGTTTTGCCATCTTGAAACCAAAAAAAAAATTAAAAAATCATATACTTAAAAAAACAAATATATACTATAACTTACTTTAATTTAATTTTTTTTTAATTTAAACAAAAATATTTTTGTCCTGATTTGTGTGTTTGTCATGTATCTAGAGGCAACTGCATAATAGCTCAAAATACAGTATGACTCTTCGGGGGGGGTTGGGAAGTGGGTGTGTGAGTGTGTGTGGTGAGATGTGGAGGGGTTTTGGGGTGTAGGGATGGTGGGTTGGAGGTATGTGGGGGCCTTGGGAGGGGTGGCCCTTGGAGTCCTTGAAGTGTGCAAGGCCCTGGAGCTGCATGTGGTGGCAGTGAATGGGGACAGCCCCAGCTGGTCCCATAGTGTGCAGCAACCCATGCTCCCACCTCAGGCCCCAGCAACAGGTGGTGGCAGTGTGCCAGCCCTATCCAGCCCAATAGCACTCCCACCTGGGTCCCTGGTTGCACATGGTGGCAATGTGCAGGGCCAGCCCCACCAGCCCCATAACATGCAGCTCCTGTGCTCCCACCCAAATCCCTGGCTGCATGTGGTGACAGGTATGGAGCCAACCAGCCCCATAGTGCAGAGGTCCTGTGCTCATGCAGCATGCAGGGCAAGCCCAGCCCAGCTCCATAACATGCAGCTCCCCACACTCCTGGCCCCTTTTCACCCAGCGGGAGTCTCTGGCCCTGGCCCAGTGGGGCCCATACCTGCATTTCCACACTTGCAGGCAGGGAGACTGGGAACAGCTGCAGGGCATCTGGGCAAAAGCCACTACCAGATATAGGCTTCTTGTCTCTAGCACCCCATGGCTCAGAGCTGGGGTGGGTCAAACCAGGCTGGGGTGGGGGGTCATTGCTTAGCAAACAGAGCTGCACCTCCTGCGTGGAGGCCCCGACTTTCAGAGGGACAGTGAGGCCAGGGCTTACAGCAGGTTTATGGAGGGGCCCTGCAGGCTGAATGGAATTGCTTGGTGGGCTGGATCTGGCCTGCAGGCTGTATTTTGTCCGCCCCTGGATTAGAAAGAGCTTGAGAGTCTTTGGGCACTTGAAGGGGGAAAAAAAGGTAGAAAAGATGAGGCAGGAATTCAGAGTTCCTTGCAACTGGCTAAAGTATAGGTCCCAAGAGATGAAGGAGAGGAAGAGAAACTGGAAAAGACATGTGAAGATAGAGAAGGAGAATTTTGTTACAGAGATGGCATGTGTTCGAACTGTGGCTGCCTACCGTGGGAAAAAATGTCATCAGCTCCCCACCCTCCAACAGGATTATCCTTAGCCAAAGGATTGGCCAAGGATTATCCTTGGCCAAACCACCTACCTGGGACATTAGTGGCCCTCTATCCATCCCTTCCCACAGCCTGGTGACTGCAGATACAAGGTCCTTTCCAGTGGTAGCGCCTGTCATCTGGAAAAACCTTTCCCTGCATCACTTGACCCTCTTGGACTGAGCCTTATTTGATATTCCAGCTGATTACTATTTTTCTTTGCCAAAGCCTCCTGACAGAGCTAATTTCAACCTGAACCAATGGAATTATACACCTGTTAATGCCAGGGCTGAATTTGGCCAGAATTTTGCATGTATATGTATGCAGCAAAATTCTATTGTTTCAGGTACAAGCAGAACTCTTGAGTAGCTGATCACAAAAGTACCTGACCACTTGTCCATCTTAAATGGTTGCCTCCCAGGATAATAAATCTGCAGCATGTCCAACAGAAGTCATATGAAGGAGGTACCATGGATGGATGGCAAAAACTATGATACGGACAGTACTGTATCATCCAGATGTTCTGCCACCTGGAATGGACAAATGGCGCTGAAGGGGAGGAGGAAAAGAAACCAGTTGAGTGAGTGGTTATGATAAAGCACAACAAAGAAGGAAAGTGTATAGAGAAGGAAATATGAGACTGTAAGGGACTAATAATGAGTCAGATTGTTGGCATCCCTTTAGTGGAAATGAGGGTCCCAGACCAGAGATCCTGGGATGGAAGTTTTTGCCATGTTCCTGCCAGCAAAGGAGTGCAGCTACAGTTGATCTGTAAAGAATTACTTTCCTCTGTTCTCATTTGGAACAACTTATGGAGAAACATACCCCAAGAAAATGGAGAAGACACACACGGAGCACAATGGAGGAAGACTTTGGCGGTTTATGTCCGCTTAGATTCTCAGCCAGAGCTGCTAGTTTCTGACACTAGCACAGAGTCTAAGGCTATTAATTCCAGGCGCTCCATGACCTGGAACACAAGCTATGCCAACAACAAACTTAAAGGCACAAAAAAGACTAAGTGTGAAACCAGATTTAAAGATTTAGCAGCTATTCTCAGCAGTCTTCCGTTTAGAGGAATGTGTCAGAAGCATTTGAAAACTATTGAGAGGTGTTCTAAAATGGTAGCTGATTTCATGGCTGACAATGAAAAGAGGAGCAAGGGGCTTATCACCTAGATTATAAGGAAGCAGAAGGAAAAGTACTGCACATTATAAGAAGTAGCTGATACATCCTTCATCCAACCCCCCTCTCCTACCGTGGGAATAATTTCCCACACTCATATTGCCCTACACTGTATTTCACTGTTTTTCTTAGGGGAAAGAAGGAAGAATGGAAAGAAATCCAGAAAGAAAGGAATCCTTTCAAGGAACGGTTTTGTTATACTGCTATCCCCCTTGTTCATCACAGTTCAAAAAGGCACTCCAGTCTCCTCAATAAGGCTATACAGAAGGACCTAACAACTGTATTGATATTAAAGGATATTGATATACCTTGGTACACTGCAACGATTATATCTTCCTGAATGAGTAGCAATACAAGTGTAGCAAAATCACTGCAATTTACGCCCTGTTTCATTCCATGTCAGAATTAGGGTGATTTAACCCACTTGTGTCACTATGGGATTGTGCAGAGGTAACAGTTACATTTGAATGCTAGCGGCCAAGAGGCACCTCCTCCTCTCCCTTCTAAGTGGTTAAACAGTACGTTTGTCCACGCCAGTAATGCGTAAAGGAAGTATGCTTCTGATGTCTGAATCTACTGCAATTCTATGTTTGCAGCAGACATTTTGTCATCAGAAGACCTGTCAAGACAGACAAGCTCATTTAGCAGAAGAGAGAAGTTAATTGAATAACAAGGGATTTAAGAACTTTGCAAGGAGAGGCAATAAGACAGACAATTATAGCATTTAACCACATAACTACATAGTTGTGTTGACTAGGATTTGTCCTTACCATTGAACAGTGCAAGCAAATAATGACATTTCCAGTTTGTTGGCAATTTTGAAGAGTAAGGAGAAAAATTCCATTTCAGGTTGAAACATTTTGCTAACCCCTGCCCCCATTTTTTTCTATTTAAAACATTCCTAATATTTTTTTGAGAGAGAGGAAGTTAGGAAGGAAGGAAGGAAATTTTAATATCAAAAGCTGCCTCAAACTAAAAAATCCAGAAGTTCCAATTTCGAAGTGGAAAAATGGAATGGAAAAAAGCTTTTGGAGCTTACTGTCCTTGTTATTCTTGTTGTGTTTCAAAACAATTCAGTGAAACTGAAAACATTTAATGAAAGATTTTGGTATCCACTCTCTCCCTTCCCTCACCCCAAAGAAAAACAGCCTTTGATTAAAAAATAAAATAAAATTCTCTCCTCCTTCCCTCAGCACCCATTCAGACGCCTGAATTGTTGATACTCATAAAGATTGTTTCCTAGTGGAGACTGTAAGGCCTTCATTCATTTAGATAGGTCCTATGACATGCATTTCTAAAAGCATGTCTTATCATTCAAGAGCATGAAAAACACCCTCCAGGAACTGCAGAGATGTTAGCTATCTGGAAGAAGATGGTTTCCCCCTCATTTGTGTTCCAAGCATGGTCTGTACAAGGCATTTCTAAGCAATTGGAGAAGAAAGTCATCAGGAACAGTCAGCATGGAGTCACCAAGGGCAAGTCACCAACCTGATTGCCTTCTACAACAAGATGGCTTGCTCTGTGGACATGATATACCTTGACTTAAACAAGGCTTTTGATATGGTCTCCCATAGCATTTGTGCAAGCAAGCTGAGGAAGTATGGGTTGAATGAATGGACTGTAAGGTAGACAGAAAACCGGCTGGATCATTAGGCTCTACGGGTAGTGATCAATGGCTCAAGGTCTAGTTGGCATCTGGTATTGAGTGGAGTGCCCCAGGGTTGGCCCTGGCACCGGTTTTGTTCAATATCTTCATTAATGATCTGCAAGATGGGAGGGATTGCACCCTAAGCAAGTTCATGGATGACACCAAGCTGGGGGCTGTAGTAGATATGCTGGAGGGTAGGGCTAGGATTCAGAGAGACCTAAATGAAGTGGAGAATTGGGCCAAAAGAAATCTCATGAGGTTCAACAAGGATAAGCATAAAGTCCTGCACTTAAGATGGAAGAATCCCATGCACCAGTACAGGTGAGGACTGCCTGGCTGGGCAGCAGCTCTGCAGAAAAGGACCTGGGGATTACAGTGGACAATAAGCTGAATATGAGTCAACAGTGTGCCCTTGTTGCCAAGAAGGCAAACAGCATACTGGGCTTCATTAGTAGAAGTGTTGCCAGCAGATCCACAGAAATAATTATTCCCCTCTATTCTGCACTGATGAGGCCACATCTGGAGTATGGTGTTCAGTTTTGGGCTCCCCCACTGCAGAAGGGATGTGGACAAATTGGAAGAAGTCCAGCAGAGGGGTGATTAATGAGGAGAAACTGAGGGAACCGGGCTTATTTAGTCTAGAGAAGAAAAAACTGAGGCAGGATTTGATAGTAGCCTTCAACTCCCTGAAGGGCAGTTTCAAAGAGGATAGAGCTGGATTGTTCTCAGTGTTGGAAGGGACATCAGGAAGGTGAGGTCCCACCACCATCTGGAATGTGACAGATAACAGAACAAGGAGCAACGGGCTCAAGCAGAAGCAAGGGAGGTTTAAGTTGGATATTAGGAAAAACTTTCTCACCAGGAGCATGGTGAAGTGCTGGAATGGGTTACCTAGAGAGGTGGTGAAATCTCAATCCTTGGAGGTTTTTAAGGCCCAACTTGACAAAGCCCTGGCTGGTATTATCTAGTTGGGGCTGGTCCTGCTTTGGGCAGGGAGTTGGACTAGATGTGACCTTCTGAGGTCCCTTCCAAAACTAATTTTCTATGATTCTGTGAATTCTAACCAGTAACTGGTAAGTAACACTAACTAGTGGTGCGTTTTAAGTTGTCAGTGGTGCAGAACAACACTGCCTCTGTTGGAGCATCAAGAAGAATGCACAGTTCCTCCTGAACAGCATATGCAGGGGGTTAGCACTCTGCTCCATCTATTGAGGACAGGAGAAGAGCAAAAGCTAGCAGGTTCTAATGCTTACTCAAGTGGGACTGAAACTGCACTAGGTTCTCTATGCACTGTACACAGAGTATTTTTTCACTCATCCACCCTGGTGCCATCACATACTACCTTGCCCATAATGCTTGGCAAGGGTGGTTGTATCTTTCAAAAGGATCTCAATTTGGAACAGAACATAATCCAGTCTGAAATTTCTCCCAAAACTTGGTGCTCCCAGGGCAACCTTCTAAGGAGTCCTCAGCCTGTTATACAGGTTGACACATCCAGGGCAACATCTTCAAAATCAATTAATTGTAAGCACCTAAGCAAGTTACTTGCTTTTTAGTTGTACCAATCACCCACCACTGTCAGTGAAGTCAGTGGGAGTTTATTACCTTTGGAAAGGAGGCCCCTTATTTAGTGGAAAGTGCTTACACTTGCCACAGGCTCCTGCATTTGAAGAGGCTGGTTCTAGTGAAAACAAAAAATCAACTTTTTCCTGTGCTTAGATAACACCACGGTGGGGTGGGGAAATAGCACTGAGAAGTTTGTAAGCATTCTGTAGGATGCCACTACCATGCATACTGCATGGAAGGAGAAGGGGGATCAGGGAAACTTTTAATTATTTAACCACACAGATATGTGCAAGGACACTGAATCCAGCAACAGAGAGAAGAGGGCAACTCAGCAGGTCAATTATTATAGCCCATTTGCTTTACAAAAACACATCTGCAGTGTTACACCAAGGTAGTTACTGACCTCTGCAACAGTCCCATCATCCTCGGCTGTTACAGCAAGCCAGATGAATGTAGCTAGCTGAGTGGCACTTGGAGTAGGAGGCAGCTTTCAGATACCCTTTGTGATTCCGTTGTTCAAAGATGGGGATATCAGGGCAACTGTTGAGCCATTCAGCAAAGCCCTGACTTTCCTTGACTTTCAGAAAGTTTAGAATAATGAAATTGCTTATGGTAGGTTGGATGTCCTTAAAAAAAACCCCTGTAATCTGCCCACCATCACAGCCCACACCCACATTCACTTATCCAGAAATCAATTTTCTCTCTCTCATTTTTCATGGGGATTGCAGGGGGTGAGAAGGGGGAATGTTCTTAGGTTTTAAGCACAGAAAAAGACATAAAATTACAATAGAAGAGATAAGAAAATCAAAGTGCTTTTTGGTTGGAATGTAAAGGAATGTAAACTCCAGTGTGTTGCGGCAGGGCTGTCCAACATCTCAGTAGCAGTGAGCCACAGGCCTCTGTGTTTTGGCCCATATGCCTCCTAGATGGTATGCTTCATGGGCCACAAACCACACTGCACCATCCCCTGCTGCACTGTGTGGGTGACCCTTGCTGTGTCACATTGGCACACCTGCACCAAACAGGGTCTTTGCATCCACCTGAGCCTCCCAGCCACGACCCTCTTCAGCCCCCAAAGGTGAGGGAAAAAGCAGAATCTGGAAGAGGGAAGGGGAACCTAGGGACTCCTGCAGCAAAATCAGGAGAGGAATGAGAGGAGCAGTGCCCAACCCAGGAGCCCAGGAGCCACAGGTTAACTCCTAGGGGCCTGCATGCAGGCTGAGAGCAACCAGCTGGACAGCCCTGTTCTAAGGCATAAGCCAATCTCTCACCAACCAGGGTGAAAAGGGAAGTTTTCCTAGGGATAGGTTATCCCATAAGAATGTAATTAATGGGTTCTTGCAGCTTCCTTAGAAACATTTGGAGCTGGCAAGTGTTAGAGAAACACCACTAGACCAGATGGAGCTTGGATCTAATCCAATCTGGTCTGACCATACCTCCCTTTGTCTCAGGGAGGTATTGTCAGATTGATACAATAGTTTTTGTTCTGCACCCTGTTGTTTGAAGAGTAAATTATTTAAGCAGATCCCAGAGCAGTCATTTCAGTTCCAATGCTTTCTTCATATCAGAATTCCTGAATAGTAGTATTTCATTTCTACCATCATGTACTAACTTTAGCATTGCTCCTTTTCGCTCACATCTCGCCAATCTAAATAATGGATCAATTGAGGTTTTATTCTTTGGTTTAATTAGGTCTCAATTTTTGAGAGTATTTCATTCTAATTACTTCATTAAACGTGAACTGCAAAGCAAGAAACAAACAAAGTTGTGTGAGTGCTCTTTATCACTTTTTATGACGCATAAAGACAGCCTCAAAATTTATCAAGTGATTTGGGGGAAGAGGTGGCAGGGTTCTATTTGTTTCTGCCTCAGAAAGATGAGGGGCCTGAGTCACCATTTTGTGGGAACTTTGCACAGCAAAGAACAAGAAGCAAGAGGGAAAAATAAAGGTGCATCTCTCTTACTTTTCTCCATCCTGAGCCTAGCTGGATAGTCCCCAGCCCCCAATTTACAAGGCAACCATGTTCTTCAGCATTCATCTCACTGGACATCTGGCTGTCTAAGCCTGCCATGGCCTTTTCTGACAATAGGAGGTACATGGGATGCTGAAGTCACCTTTTCTTGGAATATCACCTAAAAGACAGGCTTGAAGAGGGGAGGGCAAAGTCAATATGCTGTGATTCTGCATACTGTATACATTGACTTCCTCTCCACTCAGAGAATGTCCCTTGGCCATCTCTGTAAGTTTTCAGACCTTTTCATGCCTGCAGAACAGTCTAAATTAGTCAAAGTTGCATGAAGAATCAAGTTACTGGCCTCGGCTGTTTTCTTTCTAGAGAACCAGAACAACGGGGTTATAGTGCACTGGTCCAAATCTTATATGACTGTGCTCAACCCTAACTGAAATCAAAGGCAATCTTTTCACTGACTTCCACAGGAATTAGATAAGGTCCTTGCTAGGTGAAGAACAGTTATGTCACCAAACTTTGGCAAAACACTTTGCTTTTCCTTTGTTAGAGCTTGTTTAAGACAAAATCTGGAAGCAAGGTCTTGAAAATCTGGATATTTCTAAGGTAAAACACAGGCAGAAAATACAACTTCAGGAGGCTGTCATAATAAATTAAAAAAAAACAGTCAA
>NW_005841947.1:3272759-3275184 GCF_000455745.1 Alligator sinensis
TTCAGTTCATTTTTAAGATGATTAAAACCCTTCATACATAATATTCTCCCTAAACACATTTAACTCAATGATGGCTGAGATCCAACTAGAACAAATACCACTAATACATCTAGGGCAGGGACCTCTCTTTTTTTGTTCTGTATTTCTATGACTCCTAGATTCTCCTCCTGGACCAGGACTCCCAGGCACCAGTACAAAAATAAATAAATAAATAAGTGTATTGATAACCCACAAAACTTAGAGTCATTGGGGACATCTGACAGAGACCTGAGGCTGACAGCAAATTAAATAAAGCCTAAAAAAGAAAGACTAGTACAGCTTGCCCTTCATATGAAAGAGTGGCCAATCTCTAAACAGGGAGGCAATCTCTAAACAGGGAGATGATAATCCAACACAAAGAGGATGGAGAAGTAACGCCAGAGGGGAATACAGTCAATCTACAAATAGTTGAAAAAAAGAAAGAGGAAAGATTTTGCATAATTAAAGGGGTGATGATGAGGAGTGATGACCTGAGGTTATTAGACTGAGCAGCAGGAAACATTCCTGTGTGGTGTACCGTAGAATGGTCTCTCAAGGGAAATGCTTCCAATCGCAATACTCAGCACATCTAAAACTAGGCTGGACAATGCATTAGTAAAGGTGCAGTATGGAACAGTCTGGTACTGGCAACAAAACAGGAGTGGGCTAACCCTAAAAAAGTACTTCCCATGCCCATTTCCATGAATCTATTATTACTGAGCCAAAAGGGAAAAAAAGAATATTGCAGATTTTTAAACAGAGTGAAGAAAAAAAAATGTGGTTGCTGCTCTTTTCAAATCACCTGGGGTACGAGGATGCTGTAACAGTTCCTGGTGTGAAACTAGTATAGCTGGGAAAGGCAGTTCTCTAGTCTCCCATATTAGCAGTCTGTGTGGTCCAGGCTTTTATGGGGTGAATGATGCTGGTGAGTCTTCACAAAGCTGCACCTGATTCTGTTTTCTTAATCTCTCTGCTTCACTCTGTCACTTGGTTGGTAAATTTTTGTTAGTCAAACTGTCCAAGAGGGAGCTGGATTAGTAAAATGGGAGGATTGATATGGCTGACATAATTGTCACCAGAAACGTACACACATATATATTTAAAGTCTATAAAACCCTTGAGCACCCAACTTGTTAAATAAAGAGGCATGGGGAAAAATATATCTTAGATTACTTACTGCTCACAGAAGGGTTCTTTATTTATCGCTGGTGGATGCCAAATAAAAGAGAGGGAGAGAGGATATAGTGCTGGCATAGATTTGTGTTCCTCAACTGCAGAGCCTTGAGCTCCTGCAGGTCCCAAGGACTATACCTGGGGGTTCAGAATTTCTGAAAACCAGGCCCTCCATATTGGTAATGTTGAGGATAAATACCTTAAGGCCACGTCAGACATAATGGCTGACAACTGCATCCCCAGAAGGGCCCATTCTGACTCCTCTGGATGCTGTCCCAGACACTTCCCAATAGTGGGAACAGGATTGTTCAAAAAAGAGATTTCTAGAACACCTTGTGATGAGACATGGGTTTCACTATCTCTGTAACGCAAGCCTGCACCACCTACATGTGTCCATGTCCAACGCAACCAGGATTGAAGTCACTGATTTGTTTCATACCTCATAGATTGCTGAAAATCTATGTGGACAAGTTGGAAAGAGCCCCCCCCAGGCCAGGTCCCAGAGGACTGGAAAAGGGCCAATGTTTTCCAATGTGGTCCCTATTTTCAAGAAGGGGAGGAAGGAGGATCCAGGCAACTATAGGCCAGTCAGTCTCACCACCATGCTTGGTAAAGTCTTTGAAAAGATTATTAAGGCTCATATATGTGAGAGCCCAGCAGGAAAAATTATGCTGAGGGGAAACCAGCACAGGTTCGTAGCAGGTAGATCATGCCTGACTAATCTAGTCTCTTTTTATGAGCAGGTTACAAAACACCTGGATGCAGGAGTAGGGGTAGACATCGTTTACTTAGACTTCAGGAAGGCCTTCGATACGGTATCCCACCCCATACTGGTGAACAAATTAAGAGGCTGTGACTTGGATGACTACACAGTCCGGTGGGTGGCAAATTGGCTAGAGGGTCGTACCCAGAGAGTGGTGGTGGACGGGTCGGTATCGACCTGGAAGGACGTGGGCAGTGGGGTCTCACAGGGCTGGGTCCTTGGACCAATACTCTTCAATGTCTTCATCGGTGACTGGGATGAGGGAGTGAAGTGTACTCCCTCCAAGTTAGATGATACAAAATGTGGGGAGAAGTGGACACACCAGAGAGCAGGGAACAACTGCAAGCAGACCTGGACAGGTTGGACAAATGGGCAGAAAACAATAGAATGCAATTTAACAAGGAGAAATGCAAAGTGCTGCACCTAGGGAGGAAAAATGTCCAGCACACCTACTGCCTAGGAAATGATCTG
>NW_005841947.1:3275666-3280921 GCF_000455745.1 Alligator sinensis
ACTCTTTCCTCCCTATGCAGGGGGTCAGACTCGATGATCTATTGAGGTCCCTTCTGGTCCTAACATCTATGAATCTATGAATCTATGAAAAGTAAGTTTCCATCATTAGGGAGCCAAACTGGATTCCAACTGGCAACCTGTGAATGAAAAGGACTATACTCTAGTGTAGTGGCCTTTTATTTGTTTTACCAGGACACCTGTCCCAAGTGCTGAAGACTAAGGCTGTGCGAAACAGCTCCGTTCCGCTTTGACTTCTGTTTTGACGTTTCAATGGAAGTGTTTTGTTTCGAGTTCTGTTTCATTTCAAAAGCACTGTTCCATTTAGTTTCTTTGAAACTGTTTTGCTGTTTTGAGCCCATAGGCTATTCTGCAGCCAGCGCCAGAAAGATCGGTGCTGTCGCTGGCCCCAGCCGGCTGCACCAGCTTCCTGTGATCTGGAAGGCAGATCGTGGGCCCACACCCCCAGGAGCAGTTCGGCACAGCCCCCGCAGGCCTTCGCACAGCCCTATGGAATCACATTTCCCTTCCAGCTTCATCAGATAGTATCTGACAAAGTAGGTTAACTGCTCATGAATGCTCTGGACATGTACAGGAGTTACATTTCCTCTGGGAAAATTGTCACTCTCTCAATAGAAATTACAGGGAACAGGCATTCATTCAGTGTCTCCTGGAGGAAACATGTGCTCTCTGGGAGAGAACTCTTCCAGGTATCAACCTGGAAGATATTATTGCAAGAGAAACTTTCATATAAGAATGAACACTTGGACAGTCCCCTCCAGGTCAGATCCAGGAGGAGAAGAGAGTAGTGGGGCAATGCTACTTGCCTCTTCCACAAACTGGAGGCTGCTCAGTTTGGAGAATGAGCTGAGGCCTTGACCTGTTGCTCTCATCTCCTCCCTAACCAGTCCAGGAGGAGAGAGGAGAGGCCGATGCTGCTCCCTGCCTCTTCCTCAAACCAGGGTTCCCCAAGTCCCATTCTCAGCCTAACAGCTTCCCCCTGCTGCCTCAGCTGCTCAGGTTGGTGGTAATTTCAAAGCCCATGGGGCTTGGAACCAGGACCAAGGAAGCTCTCCCCACCCTGCTTCCTGGCCCCACAGGCTTTAAGTGCTGCATGCGTCTCTCAGTTGGGAGGCACACATGGTGAATGAAAAGTCAGGGAGTTGGTAACTGAGGTTGGGGAGGCTCTCCCTGGCCCCACTTCCCTATGCTTCTGGTTTTAAATCACCCCTGTGTACAGCTTGCGTTGCGCGTGCAGTGATTTAAATGCCAGTTGGCTGCCTCTTGACAGCCTGTCCCCTTCCCAGGCAGGAGAGGACAGATTGGGAAGTAATGGATTTCCCTAAGGGACGGAGAGGCCTACAAAACAGTGTGTCTACCTCTTCATCCAAGAAACTGGAATGCATGTATGCTCCTGCTCCTGGACTATTTGGACACTTTTACATGTGTTCCAGGGACTGGAGTGGGGTGGGGAGGGGAGCGGCACTTTAATTAGAGCTGTTCCAAGCACAGCTCTAATTAAAGTGCTGCTGTGTCTCGTGTATCAGCTCATACACAAGACGCTGGAGGCTGCTGGATTGCGGCAATTGCCACGTTCCAGCAGGCTTGATTAATCAAGTCTGCTCTGAGACGCTGGAATTCCAGGGGGTTGGAACAGCCAGTGTGCTTATGTATAGGCACAATTCTTCTACTGGTATGAATTTCTCTGAAATGAATTCCTGTCTGAAATCTCCAAGAACCACTTAGCCTCTAAGGTCCTGGTTACACAATGCACTTTTATCTTCTCAATAGGGCTGTGCGAAGCTTCAGGCGGTGATTCAATTCAGAGGAGATTCGGCCTGATTCGGTGGCCAAATCCGACTCGAATCAGGGGACCAATTTAAAGGTCTGAATCAATTCAAAGCTCTCTGAATCTTTGGAATAGATTTGGAGAGCTCTGATGATTCAGGCAGTCCCCGGTGGCTGCAGCAGGGAGCTGCAGCTGACTGAACGGGTAAGTACTAGGGGCAGGGGAGGAGGGCTGGGGGAGGGGAACATGGGGGATCCCTGCCAGCCCCCCCTGACCTCCCCCACTCCAGTACTTTTTTAAAAAGCCCTGGTGCTCACCAGGTGCTGCCGGGCAGGGGTGCAATCCTTGCTGCCCCACACTGCCCCATGCTGCATGAGGGGGCTCTACATGAACCCTGTTCCCCTTGTCCCCCCCATGGGTGCCCTGCCCGCGCCAGCTCCGGCCCTTTAAAAAAAAAAACAAATGAGAAAAGCCCCAGGACTCATTGCTTAAAGCGGTCTCGGGGCTTAAGGGGGCTTCTACAGAGCCCCCTTCATGGCTCAGGGCAGTGGGAGGCAGCGGGGATCACCCCTTGCCAGCAGGAGTGGTGAATCTGGGGGTTTTTTGTTTTGTTTTTTTTCTTAAAGGGCCGGAGCTGGCCCAGGCGGGGCACCTGTGGGGGGGCTGAGGGAGCGAGAGGGGGGCAGTCAGGGGACTCATGCAGAGCCCCCCATGCAGCATGGGGCAGTGGGGGGCAGCAGGGATTGCCCCCTGCCCGGCAGCACCCGCTGAGTCAGGGCTCTTTTTTTAACAAGTGCCAGGAGCTGGGCCAGTGGGGCAGCCATTACCAGGCTGGGAGGGGGTGGGGGATGGGCCTGGCTGATTCGGAGATTTGGAGATTCGGCAGCAGTGGAATCTCTGAATCGGCTTTGGCCGAATCGATTCAGGAAAGTGATTCGAATCACCAAATCGAATCACTGTCCCATGAATCGGCCAAATGCGAATCCAAAGCAAATACTAGCCGCTTCAGAGAGGCCTACTTCTCAAATATTTATCAGTGTTAGTATTAGTTTGAGTTTAGAATAGTGACATGTTCAAGGTAAAAATCATTTTTGACTGTCCCTGACCTGCACAGCTATGACTTGCTATTAGACGGCTGGCAACTATGGGCCTGACTAGGAGATACAGCTGAGTTATCCACACAGAACAGGAGGGTGAGGGGAAAGGACACTGTATCCTAGAATACAAAATAAATGAAATTTGGGTGGCTTATCTCTGGGGAGTGGCCACACGTTTGTGGCATATGAGCTGGGTAACACAGATCATAGATAAACCAGCCCTGGAGCAGCATAACTTTAAGATGTCTAAAGGGTGCTTAAAACTAATTTACGTGTCGTAATGTGTAGACAATACAGAGGTTAAGAGCTTCCTAAGCTGCCTAAATGTTACTTAATGGGCACGTCTACACATGGGCATTTATTGCGCAGTAACCAAAATTACTATGCCATGTGGACATGCGTCTACATGTGCATGCCCGTAGTGTACAGACTTGAGCGTAAATTTGATACTTGCATCATGTAGGTATCAACTTTACGCCCGATTAGTTACTACACAGTAACGCACGTGTGGACTGACTTAGGACTAACTTTAGTCTCAAGTCAGTCTACACACAGCGTTAATGCGCCTTAATGCCTGCACATGTAGACATCAGCCTATTCCCGCTTACTGTACAGTAAATTTAAGCTGATGTAAATGCATGTGCAGACATGCCTGTGTAACAAAGCCCTAAGGTGCCACCCTGCCATACCTTCTGCCTGAATGCAGATCAACGTGGCTAACTACTTCTGTGATCGTCTACCTCTGTTTCCCACCATATCTCAGATTGCACTGTACTACCTGGCATGACACACAGTGGATCTACAGCCTATAGCAACCTTGATATGTGGAGGATATGCACACCTGCAAGCATATATCATTTTCAACACAGCCCATAACCAGAGCTGCACTAACCCAGTTTAGCCTCCACCTGTCTTGTAAGAACAGTGGCATCTGCTCTTGCTCAGCTCTTGGAAGGGCATACCTGAACTAAATGGTTCTTACGGACACAAATTAGATTCTTATGGGCATACACCTGCTTCCCCCACTACACCACTCACTTGACAGTAATTAAGAAAAGGAGGTTTACAAGACTGTTTTAAAATTGGCCTTCCTTACATCTGTGCAAATGCAATGGCTCCAGACTCTTCCTTCAGTGGTTTAAACTGGCAAAGGAATGCAGGGGGAATTTACTTCTGTCCCAAATTTTGCATATCCACATATATGCTGAGGGATGAATTGCTAGCAACTACTTATGCTGCAAATGCTCCAGGGACAACAACCTCATGCCAGTGTGCAGTCTTGTGTCACGGTTATGTGTCAAAGGCAGTGGTCAAGTGGCATTTGGAAACCGCAGCATGGTCTGAGAGTGCATTCTCCAGGCCTTTGATACTATCACAAAGATTTGCACAGATGCACTGCTCAAAAATGATAACGCCATACCTCAATCAAAACACAGTGAGATACTAACTCAGCGGCCCTGGATGGCTCTGCTATGATGCAATAACTTAGTGGACTGGCTGCTTGAGGCTCTCAGTGACACCTCTGCAGCTCTCTACTCTCCCTTAAATGGCAGCAACACCTGACATTTAGTTATACCAGCTTCTGCTTTGCATATTTCTTTCTTGCATCAGCTTTGTACAGGCCCGATGTGGCCCCAGCTATGTCCAAGTCACATGTCCTTCCTTGAGGCCACATCTACCTCAGCCTCCCAGCCCCATCTTTACCTAACCCCCTACCCCGACAGGAAGCATTTCTTGCATCCGTTTGTGACAACAATTACTTAGCTACCACTAGCACTGGCGTCAGCACTCTTGTTCCAGGCATTGCCAGCTCCATAGTTAGCTGTGAGAACACATACACAACTCCACAAAGGTTTAAAACAAAAGCTCCTGATGCTCTAGAGAGCCTGAAAGCCCCAGGGTAGTTGAGAACAGGAAAGAAACACCCAGAACTATGCTTTCAGGCAAATACAATGAGCAGGTAAATGCCAGACCGAACGTAAACTATACACTAGGTGTCAAGCTGGAATAAGTAGAGCCAGGCCTTTGGCTCTAAGCATACACATCCAAACTCTAGAATCTAGGGCTGTGCAAAGCTTCAGGTGGTGATTTGACTCGGAGGAGATTCAGCTCGATTTGGTGGCCGAATCTCTGAATCCAAATTGAATCAGGACCAATTAAAAGGTCCAAATAGATTCAAAGCCCTCCGAATCTTTGGAAAAGATTCGGAGCGCTTTGATGATTCAAGCAGTCCCCAGTGGCTGCAGCAGGGAGCTGCAGCCAGACTCGGAGCTGGTAAGTAGGGGGCGGGGGAGTGGGGCTAGAGGGGTGGGGGAGGGGACCATGGGGGGGCCCCTGCCAGCCCCCATCCCCTGCCTGCTCCCCCAGCTCAC
>NW_005841947.1:3281008-3289067 GCF_000455745.1 Alligator sinensis
AGAAAAAAAAAAAAAAGAAAAACCACGGGACTCACCAGGTCCTGGAGCAGCCTCAGGCCTTTGGGGGGCTTGTGCATAGCCCCCACCTGGTGTGGGGCAGTGGGGGACTGCGGGGATCGCCTCCCCACCAGCAGGAACAGTGGGTCCGGGGTTTTTTTTCAGGTTTTTTCTTTCTTAAAGGGCTGGAGCTGGGGAAGGCGGAGCAGCCATGGAGGGGATGGGATGGGATGGGGGGGTGTCGGGGGACTCATGCAGAGCCCCCCCCATGCAGCTTGGGGCAGTGAGGGGCAGCAGGGATCGCCCCCTGCCCAGCAGCACCCACTGAGTTGGGGCTTTTTTTTTCCAAAGAGCCAGGAGCTAGGGCTGGGAGAGCGGGCAGGGAATGGGCCTGGCTGATTCGGAGATTCAGAGATTCAGCAGCAGCCATATCTCCAAATTGAATTCAGCCAAATCAATTTGGGACAGTGATTTGAATCACCAAATCGAATCATTGTCCCCCGAATCGGCCAAGTCCTAATCCAAAGCTAATACTAGCTGCTTCACACAGGCCTACTAGATTCCAACAAAAGGCTGAAAGAACTAGGATTATTTAGTCTGTTTAAGAGAAGACTGAGGGGGGACTTGATAACAGTAGTCAAATACCTGAAGGGCAATTAGGGGGAAGATGAAGATAGGCTTTTCTCTGTGGCCAGAAGGGACAGGACTAGGAGCAATGGCCTCAAGCTTCAACAAGGGAAATTTAAATCGGAGATTAGGAGCAACTTTCTGACTATGAGGATGATCAAGCAATGGAACAGGCTACCTAAAGGAACTGTGAATCTCTATCCTTGAAATTTTCAAGAGCAGGTTAGACAGACAATTGGCTGGGATGGTTTAGTCAGGGATGATCCTGTGTTGAGCAGGGGCTGGACTAGATGACCTTGTAAGGTTCCTTTCAATCCTACTTTCCTATGATCCTGTGATTCTATGAGCAACTGTAGTGCATGCCAAAGGATGAACACAGGCTCTTTATGTCTATATTTAAAATTAGATTGGACAAAGTCCTAGAGACTTCTACTGTTGGAAACAAGCCTGCTTTTGCCCTGGTGTAGAGAGAATAGGATGAGATAATGTACCTGCCATCTATACACAGGGAAGTGTCATTTCTCTGTAGACAGGCCCCAATTTAAAGTTCCTCTGATGTTCTTAAGATGCAAAAAGTGTTGGCACGAATTGGAAACAAACACAAAGTATTTATGTAACACACGGGCTGGGCTCCAATCCAAAACACTGGCCACTGATTGGAAAAAGATATTATCCAAAGCTAACCTTGCAAACACCAGAGAAAGTGCCAGGGTGTCCAGATGGTGTTCGGGTATGGCTGCAACCCCTGGACTGCTTCCCTTGCAAACACTGGCAATTGTGATGGGCAATGATGCATCCTCCTTCCCCTCTGCTTCCTTTGCACATCCAGGAGAGCATGCCAAATGTCCCAGACAATGCCAGGCACTGCTGCAGCTCCATGCTGCTTCCCTCACAAAGAGATGCTCTGGTGCCAATGTGGCCATATGGCATGGAGCGCTGCTGCACCTCCCAAACTGCTTCCCTCGCAAACACTGGCAGAGGCGCTGGGATGCCCAGATTGTGTCAACCATAGATGTACTCCCCCATACTCCTTCCATTGCAAACATAGGCAAGGATGCCAAGGGGCCCAAGCCATGCCGAATACTGATGAAGATCCCTCATTTTCCACTCCCAGCCCCACCACAGCAATTAGTAGCAAAAGTATCAAGGTGCTCAGATGGTCTTTCAGGAACCTTTTCTCCCAACCTTTCATTGCTCATAAACAGGGCTTCTGCTTGTCCCTGATAAAAAAAAATGCAAATTCTCTAATTACCCTCCCCAATCCATGATTAAAATGAAAGGCCCCCCACAGCCCTGCTGGTGCCCCTCTCTCCCCCAACCACAGCCCCACTGGTGCCCCCCCCCCCCAGCTTTCCTAGTGCCCTTCGCTCCCCACCCACAGTCCCTTCTCCCCTACCCCTGCTGAAGGGGGGCCTAGCTGCCAGGGTTATAGGGCCTGGGACCCAGGTCCACATTCCCCTGACCCCGGCAGGAGGTGGCAGCTGCTGCAGCAGAGCACAGAGCCAGTTCCCCCATGCTGCCTGGCTGCTGCGAGCTCAGGCAAGGATGGGGCCAGTTCCTCACGGCTGTGCAAATTCCTAGGGGCAGGGGGGGACCTGTGCCCCCAGATCTGTGCGTGGGGAGGGGGCAGGCTGCCTGCTGCGGGCTCGGGTTCCTGCCCTGCTGCCCTCCCCTGGGGCCCCTGCAGCCCAGCAGGTGTGACCCAGCACTACAGGAAATAACGGGGCCACAAAGGAAAGCTGCTTGTCACTGTGAGCCTCGCGTTGCCCTAGATTCATAGATGTTAGGGTCGGAAGGGACCTCAATAGATCATCGAGTCTGACCCCCTGCATAGGCAGGAAAGGGTGCTGGGTCTAGATGACCCCAGCTAGATGCATATCCCTGTTGACACATCTCCTGTGTACACGCCTTCAGTGAGGGCAGCACCATGGGGTTGTGTCCCTCACTGTTACTGTGTGCACTGCAGACGCATTGCCAGGGCAGCCTGGCGCTTGCAGCGGCAAGCAGCTTTCCTGTATGGCTCCACTGTTACCTGCAGGACTGGGTCACACACACCAGGCTGCAGAGGCCCCAAGGGAGGGTAGCAGGGCCGAAGCCTGAGCCTGCGGTGTGTAGCCTGCCCTGTACCCACCCCTGCTGCACACACAGATCTGGGGGGTACAGGTCCCCCCTGCCCCCCAGGAGCATGTGTAGCAGGGGGGAACCAACTCCTCCCCGCCCCCCAGATGAGCCACGTCCCATTCCCCCTCAGAGCCCTGCAGCCGTGCCCTGCAGCCCTGGGCCCCAAGCCCCATGCACTGCCCAGCTGGGCAGCAGTCCCAGTCCCAGCCCCAGCCCTGCCCAACTTCCTCCCTCCCTTTGGGGGCCTCAATTTCCCCCACCCCACTTACCTGTGGGAACTGCTCTCCACATGCATATATATATGCCCATGGCGCTCCCTGCCTGACCCCCATCCTCCTGCTCCCTCCTAGCTCCCTGCAGGCTGGTGCTCTGCTAGCCTGTAGAGAGCTCTTTGCAAAACTGCAAAATCCATGGGTTTCTCTGCTAAAATGAGAAATACATGTTTTACTTCAGTAAGGAGGGAAATCCATGTTTTACTCCATTTTTCCATGGGAAACAGAAAACCTGAATCTGTGCTCATAAACACTGGCAGTAATACCAAACCAGCACAGATGATGTCAGAAATTTTCAAGCAGCTCCAATCACAGAGAAAAAAATCTGAATGGTAGAGGGAGTTGTAGTCCCTTTCTCAGACCTGATGATTTCTCCTATTATTTATAGTATCCATCGCTGTCCTATATAAAGCCTTTCTCTGGGGATTACAGTTGCTAGTAAAGCTGTCCCCAGGTAAGCCCCTGATGCAGACAGGCAAAACTGCTGCAAACTTAAATTTGTGACCTGGAAATTTGTGCTTTTTGATTACCTTATTCACAATAGCAATTTCATCATGGTTCAGCACATGACTAGCTAGTGATTAATGGCAGCTCTGTAGGTTGGGCGGGATAGGTATCCAGATTATGCAAAATAATATCCACAAGGAGACCAAGCCCTAGTGTTAAAAGAACCCAGCTCCCCCTCTCCAGGTGCTGGTGAGAGAATCCCGATCACAACCAGATGTAGAAAGCTTAGGGTGCAGCCCACAAATCAGTTTAATCTGACATGCTTCCCTTGTCTTTATATAGCAGAAACAACATGACTACTTTGACCAGATACAAGCATCAACCCATCCTGCTCTAGTACAAAACTTGATGGAAGATGAAAGGATGTATCTGAGCTCTAAATGCCTCATACTTTGATTAAAAATGTGTTTGTCAATTAGGGATTGATTTTTGCTGCTCATTAAGGTGATGGATGTCGGGGCTGTCGGAGGTGATATTTTACGCCACCGGGGCATGCTATCAGGAGAGCTAGGTGAAGGCAGAAAGCACATCTGCACACTCTGGTTTGCCAGTACTAACTTACTAGGCAGGACTGGGATAATATGATGCAATGAAGTCCAGGGAAGAAGTGCTACAGCCCTCCAAGAAGAGAAAATCATTTTCTTCTACCAGCAGCTTGCTAATGCCTTCTACTTTATCTTGGTTAGAGCACAATAATCTGGAGACAGATTTCCAAGTGGGACTGGGTTGCTGCTTTCCTAAGCTTTATGCAAGGGGCCTGCAAATATGGGCCTTGCAAGTGCCCCAATCATGGAATCATTGAGTCATAATGTTGGGAAAGGACCTCACAGGTCATCTAGTCCAGCCCCCTGCACTGACTCAGGATGTGCTGCCCTCATACAGCCCAGCCCAGAGAGAGAGCTTTTTGTCCAGCTTCTTTTCTTGAGAAATTCTAGTTTAGATTTCACAGCTTTCCTACACATCTTGTTTATTATCCTACAACTAGGAAGTTTTTCTATATCTGCTATATTCTGTAACTGCCCTACAGTATTTAAACCATATATCCTTCCCCCTGTGGCAAGGGAGAACCATGTTTCTCTATATTCTTTATTGCTGTCATGTCCCACCTTCCTCTGTTATTCTCTAGACAAGACATGTAGTTCCTCATGTGACTTTCTTTTCAACCCCTTTTCTGTCTCTCTCACTCAGCGATGGGCCCTTTCCAGTGAGGTTGTTGAGTTCTCACATGGAAGCCATGGAAATATTCCCAGCTTTTCTCTCTGGGTAGCCACAGGCAGACAAAACCTTGCCACCACCTTGGGAGAAGCAGGAGCATCATCTCTGAGACATCTCTTTCCTCTTCCCCCTCTTACCCTGTGTGGAAGAGATTCCTTTGGAGTGGGCACTATTTCTGCTCTATTTCACCTTGAGAACCCAAGAGAGATTTAGTACATCTTAGAGCTATGTTAACAATCACTGGGCCCCTCCATTGATGTCTGAGTAGCCAAAGGGAGAACTGCCCCTGGGCCCATATGGAGCACAGCTTCCAGGAGACAGGGAATTGACGGGGAAGCTGAGAGCTCCTCTCTCTGTAGAGCAAGAGACACACTTTCCTACCCCATCCACAGCATTTGAAGAGTTAGGAGGTCTCAGTAGCTGCACAGCCCTCACACTTCACCAAGGGAAAGATTTTATCTCATATGGGTTCCTAAGTGGGAGGAAGCCAGCTGAGTTCCCTGCCAACAAAATTCTGCATCAAGTCAATGATAGCTTTGCCTGAACAGGGACTTCTGGGTTTTGCCTGCTGTTTCTGAGTACGTGAAGGGAGAGGCATCCTGTAGTAATGTCTAATGTTTATATGTACTGGGGGAGTCCATCACAACTTCCACCCCAGCAGCTCAGCACACACCACAAATGCTAGTTAATGATGCCTTGCTAAACAGCCTTATTCTATTTACAGATGGCAAAACTGGCACACAACTGGAAAGGGACTGGCCTGCAGACACAAGGAATGTCTGAGGTGAGAGCATGAGATGAAAGGGCAAACCTCCAGGGAGGCAGAAATGGATATCAGAAGTTGGATTCAGAAGAAGGTCCAGGGAGGAGAAGGAAACTAGGATGTAAGTGCAGAGAGTGGGATATGCTGGAAGAAGCTTCATTATAAATTAACAGGTGGTAGTACTAGGTCAGCAGAGACCAACCTTTTTCGTAGGTGTGCCACAATTTAGCGCCTTACCCTCCCCAAGTGCCACCCGAATTGCCCTCTGCTGCCTGATCTCCTGCTCTGCTTTCTGCTTCCTTCCCTATCTGCTGCTGTGCTGCTTGCCTCCTCCCTGATCTGTGGCAGGCCACAGAAAAGAGGCTGCCCATGTTAGTTTTAGCATTCATGTCACAGGTTGACTATCCCTTTTCTAGGAGCTGGGAATAAGGACTTCTGGGTCCTCTTCCCCTATCTTTCTGCCTGACTTTCGGCATGTCATAAAGCTCCCCTGCATCTCAGTTTCTCTACCTGTGAGACAGGGGTAAGGCTTCCCACCTGACTCCCAAAGGACATGTGAGGCTCCATCCATGGATATCTACAAAGCCCTCCATGAAAGTCTTTGCTAAAGAAATGCCATAAATTTAAGTTCGGAGTGTGCTTTCCTGACTTCCTTCCCTCTTGACATCCTTGTAGTCAGTAATAGGGTTTGGGCAGGGCAAGGGGAGGTAGGGAGTCACACCACTTCCTACAGGCAGCACAACAGCACCATTGCATCTCTGTGAAGATAAACTGCTGGATTCAAGAGTCAGATAACCTGAGATGAAACAGATGAGAAAAGATAGGCGAGCACTAGATTAAATGGACCTATTAGCTCCTTTCCTAATCTGACCTACCTATCCTTTGACATCTTAAACTAGACCTACACCTGTACCAGTGGGGGGCCAGATATATGGGGTCAGTGCACCAGGACTAACTCCTAGAGGTGCTCTGCCTGGAGAAAACAGAGCGGGGCAGAATGTCTTTTGGCAAACAGGGGGGCACCCACAGATGTGACTCCTGCCATAGGGAACACTCCCCACTTTCAACCTCTGTGAAGGAACAGAATTTGGCTCTTCTCTTCCCAAAAAGAAACCCTGGAAAATTTGACCCCACTGTCTTTTACCATCACACTGTCCATCTCATGTTTGGAATGGACTCTGAACACTAAGAACTAGAACAGGCTCCAGAGCCAGCATCAAAGGCTGCATTTACTATGCAGAGTCTCTTCACAAATTAACTTACATCCCTTCCCTACATTAAGCTGCCTTCTCCTTGTTAAACTCTCCTGACTTCAGCACCTTGCCTGGCTGTCTTTTTTACATATTTATACATATTGAGTTCTGCTGCTCCCTCTTGATTTGAATTGTCTTTGCTTTGGCTGCCTGTCTATGATCTCTCTCTTCCCATTCTCTCCCCTATAGATACATACATATGCATACACACACACACACACATATATATATGCATATGTCTAGATATATATGCCGATGAGATCGTTAAATTTATCAGCTCTCCCAATTCATTTGAAGTTCATTAAAGATCCGCAGCACTGCTCCTTTCATCTGCAAATGGAAAGGGAAATGGCCCTCGCCCCTTTCAAGAAATTAAAGCAAAATGGGTACCACTTTATTTTAAGTGCCCATTAACTAAAGCATAACTGAAACCAAGTTACAATGGGTGCCTCAGGGGAATGTACATATGAGGCACACACACATGAGCAGTAAATGGCGTCAGGCACAATAATCAGCCCTCGTGGAACAAACATCAAAGCTATTCATAGGCTGGGGATGGCTAAAAGCTTGTTTTACACCCAGAAATGGGGGGGGGGGGTGGGGGGGAATGTAGGCCCAAAAGCTCTCCAGTCTCTTTGAAAGACTCATTTAAGTCTTATTAAAATATTACCAGTTTTTTCTTTTTAGTCAATTTAAATTGTTAATTCATCTTCTGTATTTTCCCCTTGCACTGGACTATTGTACGGGGAGAAAACAGACTTGATATTATGAGTAAAAGAATATAACTGTAGCTTCTTTTCATCTGAAGGGCCTCCCCATCTCCTCCCCTCCCCTCACTCTTTACAGGTTGGGTCACTGCAGCTTTCTTAATCTTTGGACATTATTCTTCTGGGGCTTCATGAGACTTCAGTCAACTCTACATCTTTTAATTCCTCCTCATTTAAATATTTTGGCCAATTGCTGGAGTTAATGATGATGAATAGGATTCAGATTAAAGCCCTAATAAGGGTTAGGAGTGGTTGGAAAAAAAATCTTTCATTTCCCTTAAAGCATAAAGCAGCTTCTTTCACTCTGTGTTCTTGCTTTCTCTCTCCAAATGGGCTATTGCTTGCTCTCAATATTGGATTGCCTCCGCTCTGGCTGGCTGCCTCTGATCTCTCTCCTCTGCCCATTCCCAACGTAGTTCAATAAAAGGTTTGTCATTGAGATCAGTAGAAATGGGATCAGGCCCATGTGTTTCCTCAGTTTGTACTCTCCTTGCTTCTAGCTGTCTCTCTCTGCTTGTGTTCTGCCTGCCTGTCTTT
>NW_005841947.1:3289077-3294841 GCF_000455745.1 Alligator sinensis
AATCCGCTGCACAATATTGTAAGAAAAGTAGAATACTTCAAAAACTCTCATCCCAAGCTGTCACTGGCACATTGCAAAATGGTTTGAATAAGAACCAACCTGAAGCTTTCCTCTAAGGCCACATCTAGACTTTCCCGAGAAAACTGAATCATTTCTCCTTTATCTTTTCCCACATCATTTGGCCATATCATCAAGAAGAAGGCTGAAAATCTGTTCCACTGGTCTCTGAGCCAGTGGAAAAGAGGCCAAATTGGAAATCTTGCTGCAATAAATCCAGTGCTATTTCCATACCGGTTTCACTACCAAAAAAAGTGAGAGTGAATTGAGGTTTAAGTTTCAGTGCTCCCAAGGTTTGGGTGCAGAATGCTCAGAAGGCAGATGGCTCAGCTGGGCTCAGATTTTACTCTGAGTTTGCTCATGTTTAAGAATATCTTTTAGTCCCAGTACCAAGAGAGAGAGGGGGTGGTAGAATGTTTTGGGTGGATATTTGAGACTGGTGGAATTAGGTGGTCCAACCTTGCTAAATACAATTGGAAATTGTCTGGCTGCTTTTGATAGACCTTGTGTCCTCCTGTGGTACAAAAATACAAGCAATGCAAATGATAAGGCCCACCAACTACTCTGTAGCAAACATGAAAAAATCTCAAGATCTAGGGGTTGAGTTCTACCTCTGGTCCAAGGATGGAACTGTCTTTGTATTCACTGCACATTCTAGGCATGACCAAACCTGGAAGTCTGGGACATGGGAACCCCATCAGAGCACAGAAGGCCAAAGCTTGCCACTGTGGGCATGGCCCCATGAGCAAAAATGTGCATTTCCCCAGGGACAAACAGCAGTGGCACAATATGTGCCACTGCTGCTTGTCCCTGGGAAATGCCTGAGCACACGCACTCTGGCATATAGCACATTACCCTGGGTAGGGTAGGGGAGGCTAGGGCCAGCACTTGGCTGCATACCACCCATCTGCACTCATCTGGATGCAGCCTATGAGATTATGCAGCCCCAGCAAAACCCTGGGGACTAAATAGGCCATGGAGACTGAACCAACCTATCCACTTATCAAGGTAATGGTACAGTGGCTGGAGAAAGCATGTGGGAAGCTGGCTTTGCTGCTACAGATGCTGCCCCTCTCTCATGCATAAATAAGCCTAATTGGATAAATAAATAGCTAGGCATCATGCTGATGCAAGGTACTGGACATGTTTAGTGGGCTAGAAGGCTTAGCTATGCAGAGCTGACTCAAAGACCACTCTAAAATCCATTTTAATCAAGGGAGAGAATGAATTTCCCAGACTACCATATGAGAGGAAATAACATTTATGATGCTCAGGATTAGAAATGGGTCACCATGGGGGAATCCAATGAGCTATAGGTCTGTTACAGATTCCAGGCATACAGGACAAACTGAAATGAAGCTCTATGCTTAAATATTTATGACTATATCTGCTGGAGTTCATTTTTAGACTAGAACAGGGCCGAGTCTCCATTAAGACCCTTTAAGAGAGGAGTGTGAGGACAAGCTGCGCCTAGGGAAAAACAAGAAAATGGGTGAGAGGGGAGCTGAGAGACATTCTGGATCATGCTGCACTGAACTGGGGAGTACACTAAAGAAGCAGAAAGAGAAAAGCTCTCCAACCAAAAGTGCGAGGATCATCTATAGAGAATGCCGGCAAATATGAGACAGAATGGAAAAAGGGAATACAAAAGAGCTGTACATATGTGGCCCAGTAAAAGGATCCATTATTCAGGAGTTAATGCAAGAGACATCCAAGGTGGGTGCCTAGTTGAGATCATATTTGTATGATCCATTTCCTGTAATCCAGCATAAGCAAAAGTACCTGTAAAGGAAATGCAATTCATTGCAATGATCCAGTCACGCGATCATCACAATGACATTATATGGCTTTGGTACCTCAGGAGACAAGGGAATGACTATAGCTTTCCTTTGATTGTCACATGAAAGAAAGGCCTCCCAGAAAAAAGCTAGATACTGCAGGAGAGGTTGTTCTGGTTACTCAGAAGATGAGAAGATCAGTGTTGATATAATTCAGCAGCACAATGGAATGGAGACTGTACCAATGGAGGAAGTATATCTGGGACACTGCCTAAAACATGAACATTTGTTTGCACATGAAAAGGCACACTGGCATTTCCCTGAAGCATAGGCTCAATAACCCTGATATATCTCACCAATTCAAATTCACGTCATGTGTCTTGCACAACCACAACTGTACCACAGATGTCTAGACTGGAAAGCATGACTTACAGAACCAAAACTTTGTGGGCAGGGCTAAAACTATCCATTTCCTATACTGACTGGCACAGATAAGATCCTGTACTAAATATCCCCCAGTGATTTACATTGATACTATCTAATAAAGTGAATTCTCACTTCAGTTATCATGATGTGCATTATCCATCTTCATTTCCTGTTCTAAACTTCTGAATTTATTTTGCTCAGTGAAATGGCTTTTCTTTTTAAAATACCTTGCCATAGAAGGTTCTCTATGAGTGATCAGGTTTTATATTAGAATTGATCGAAAAAGAGAGAGGCAGAAATTATTTTGTTTTTCAGGGTTTTTTCATGTTTTTCATTTCAAAATTTAGAATTTTGAAAAATGTCAACCAATTCTTAATTAAAGGAGGTGTCATGGGATTATTTTGTCATTTTGAATTCTAAAATGTTGTCAAAAGTAAAAAATTGAAAAAAACCACCAATGAATTGTATTATTATTGTTATTAAAAGAAGAAAGGGAATCAATCATTCTTTAAAGAAAAAGTGAGTTAAACCGTGGCATAATGAAGACTTTATCCTCTTCCAATTTTTCTGAACAAATCCTGAGTAGGAAGGATCTTGGGTAGCACTCCAAGACTGAGAAGAAACAAGAGGCAAGATGCTACAGGAGCAAAAAAAATAGGTCCTGCCCTTTTACCTGCCCCATGCATCACTGCCTATGGCCTTCATAAAACTAAAAGTCCTTGGGATGGCTGCTTTTTCCTTATCACAACAGCTAAGTGACATGAATGTTATAGTGAGAGACTGCTAATAAGCAATGCCTCTGCCAACATCCAATGCCTCTGAGGAAGCCAGGTAGGGGCTTCTAAGGCCCTTTACACAGGGGCCTTACAACCAGCAGCTGATCAAAGTACCTCAAAAGCCATGTGTTCAAGGAGTTACTTAGTTATTCTCTGAGGTACAAATCAGGGACAGCAAAAAGTAAAAGTGATAATCTTACACCTTAATCCATGGTTACTTTTCTGTGTTCCCCTCCACCTTATCTCCTGGTCATCACATGCTTGCTTTCCTTTTCTCTTTCTGTCCTTGCTGTCACCCTACGGAGGCAATCTTAAACTCACACAAACCCTGCCCTAATGCTAGGGCTCCAAGGTAAGTTAAGAGGAAGTGTAGCCTACCCACCCATTCTCTGTGCCCCAAATCCAGAAATGAAGCCATGAAGATGCTCTGGGGGTGTTTCCCCTTCCTGCCACTCTCACGCACTTTGCCGCCGGTATCTCTGAAAACAGTGGGGTTGGTTTCTTCCTCTCATTTCTCAGTTTGGTGCGTGCACAGTAGAAGCAGGTGGGTACCCAGGGTTTCTTCTCAGTGTAGATGTACTACAGACAATCTCATTAGTCACTATGAATTCTTGTTTCTCGGTGTTGCTGAGAAGTAGCTGGGTCATTAGAGTTGGGAGCCAAGGAGTAATCTCTGCATAGCTATGAATTGGCCTATATTGTTGAGCACTTGCTGTGACACTCCTTGTGTAGGCCCCTGTTTTACATTCTCCTCTTGGGTCCTTTAAGAACCTCTTTAATCTAATTCCCTAGCAGGTTATCCATCATAAATGAACACTAGGGCTGGCTAGGAAACAGTTTTCCTACCCCATCAAAATTTTCAAGATTTCACCAATGTTCCTCTTCCTTATCAGAACACCTCCAAGATCCCATGGAGGGTTACACAAGCAACCAGAAAGAGAGCTCTATTCCAGGACAGCTTGATGAATAGGACACATACCTGACACAGCAGACTCAAGATCATGACCTTGGTATAAATCAGGCAGAGCAGGTTTTGAATCTGGCCCTTATGTTAGGAACCCATAAATGTCCTAACCACCAACCTATAGGCAGTGTCACAGTTTGACCAGAAATGGCATCCTCTAAGACCTATATCCTACCCAAAGTGTTATGATAATTGCCACATTCCTGAAGAAGACTGTCAGCTTGTCAAAACCTGAACTTTTCAGTAAAGTTTATTAAAAAAAATAAATCTATCCAGCCCTAACAAGCACACTCAGGCCTGCTGCACATTCAGAACAAATAATATAGATATTTCCAAGTTCACCTTCTAACCCTGACACTGACTCTAACCTCACAGTAGGAACAATAACAAAAAAGCCTGAATGAACAGATGAACCTATGGATACTATTTCTATGTCTGCTCAAAGACCTTTACTCCCTACTGTATCTGTGCTCCCAACCTTTATTTTCTGGCTCATCCGATTAATAAAAAACAGTTCACCAACAAACCCCACTAGAAGCCATGTACTTCCCATGGACAAAAAGCTTCCTGTATTTTTTACCTTATCAATAATTTGCTACAGTGCGTTGAACACAGGGATTGAACTTTAGTCATGATTTCAGCCAGCACTGGACCTTGGCATTGATGAAGGTCAGCATTTCATTCAAACTGTAGTAAAACTCTTGTCAGAGTAGTGTTGCTTCTTGGACAAATTAAAAAAGAGAGAGAGAAAAAAAAAGAAAAATAGCCTTTACTTATAAAATCTATGGAAGACAACACAGAAGGTTTTGTCTAGAGAATTTGGTCAAAGCAGTAGTGGTACTGCGGTCTTGGTAATAGGGAAACTATGCTAGTTGACCAACCAGATCATTAGAAGACAAAATTGGACAGGATGCCCTAGAAGGGGACAAAGGAGAGGGATGAGTAGAAAGGGCACAAAGACTATTTCAGAGTTTTGATCTTTAGTCAAAACTTACAGTATAACAGCAGAAGGGAGAAAATCAAGAGTAAGGGAGGAAACCAGCTGCCAATCCTTGAGAGTCATTGTTCCATAAATGCCAGTGAGAAGAAATGATGAAGTGAAATAACTTCTCTTGTGGTGGGAGCAAGAGGCCATCAGCAGAACCATGGACAGAACAGAGATAGACAACAACCTCTGCTTGGGAAAGCAAGCAGACATGGGAAAGCAGAAATTTGGAGACATACTTGGATACAAAGTTCAGGCAAGGCTGGATCTGAAATTTAGGTTTGGCTCATTGTAGCAAAAGGGTTCAGCCACAAAGTCACATCTTTTTAGTTTGGTCTCAACTCTAAAGCAACTGAGAGTAATGAAAGTGAAAGGAGCGAAGGCTTAAGTCAAGACCCTGATTTTCTTACCATTCAAATTGGTGTAAATAAGAAGAAACTCCATTACCACTGCACTGTAAAGCAGGGACTTAGACCATGAGACTGAAGGGGGTTGGAGGAAAGACATTCTTGTATTAGCTAGTGTAGCAGCTTAACATACACACAATCACAGCAGGGGCAGCCAACCTGCAGCCTGCATGCCTAAAGTGGCATGGACAGCCCCTGCGCCTAGCATGCAGCAGATATGGAAGGGGGCAGAGAGCCCAGTGGCAATTAGGGCAAGGAGCAACAGATCAGGCAGGCAGCACAGGCAGGGAGCAAAAAGCAGAAAAACAGATTGGGCAGGAGAAGGGGATTGGAGTGGAACTTGGGTTCAGGGTTTACCTTGTGGCATTCCT
>NW_005841947.1:3294853-3331868 GCF_000455745.1 Alligator sinensis
CTGCCTTTAAGGGTGGCCCCCACTGGATTACAGGGACTGTAAATTACATTCACTGCCCATCCCAAAGGTTGCATTCCTTCCTAGGAGTCATTTACAGATTAACATACCAAATAATTACTAGCCTAAGTGGGTGCAACTCTACTGCAGTCAATGAGTAAAGGCTGCTTGTGCCTGTCTGCACTGAATTAGTCCCTGAGACAGCATTAGAGCTGGGTGACTAATTCACTATGGGCCGGGTGATGAATGTTGCCTTTTTCCCTGTTTATGAACAGTCTGAAAACAGTTTGTGATTTGTTTAGTGTTTGTCCCTATTAAACTGATTACCTGAATTATTTTTGGCCTGAAGTTGATCCATTACAAGAGTTCCATACTCATAATTCAGCTCAGGGCAAAGGCACTCAGGCAAGAGGCTCCAGGGTTGGAGGCGGGGGGAGGGACAGGATGGAGGGATGACTTTCTCTCATGCCACAGCCATGCCACATGTGGCAAGCAAAGTTTAAAATAGCAGCAGACAGAGAGGAGGTATATCATTTGGAAATTACTTGTGCACTGCTTGAAACAGCTATTAACAGGGTAGCAAACAGATTCTGCAAATAGAATTGCTGCGTGCAACAGAAACAGGGACCAATGTAATCTCCTGTTTCTGATTACTGGAGCAAGTTCTGAAGCCTGCCATCCAAATAACCTCATAGCAAGAACTGGGGAGCTGTGAAAGTTTTGTGGATGGTGAAAAGACAGGAGCCAGTCCAAAGGATTAAAATGAGATATCCAAAAAAGAACTGATTGTTACTCCTCCATGCGGAGCACTAACTATAATGAGATCTTTCATCATAAGGGGGCCTTTGTGAACCTGGCGTAGGAGTATAGAAGGAACACGGTGAATTCCAAACTGCAAAAGCGCAAGTTGAAAAACAATTGGAGATGGATGTGTCTAACCAAGTGCCAACCAAAAAGCGGGGAGGGAAAAGAGAAAGAGAGAGAGAGAGAGAGCATGACCGATGTTTTAAGGAGCTTATTGAAATAGTTCCATGTGTAGAGTTAAATCTGATTTCCACATAGCTGAGATGGATCGGGTTATTTTTTTTAAAAGGCAAACACTAAAATGGAAATTTCAGTCTGCTCTTGACAAGCACTCAGCCCCAATGCAGGGTGAAGAAAATTCACTGCTGGGTTCAGCCAAACTAGAGGCAAAGCTGCCCTGGGGCTAAAGTAAGGCTCTCATGAGTGAGGCTTCTCAATACTAGTCTATATTCTCTTTGGGTGAGCCGCTTAACGTCACTGCTCTGGGGCCAGAGCCATACTACCTTGCTTTACGATTCTGCTAAAACTCATAAGGTTCATAGCACTGGACTCCACAGCCCCTCCAAGGGAGACATACTGCATGCTGAAGTATGCAGTGCTCTTCCCTAGCATCTGATCTGAACCTTTGCAGAAGCATTGTGCTCTTCTGCAGGATCAGAGGAAATGCAGAAATCATGACTTGGTGATGGGTTGTTATTTTTGGCAGATGATCAGTTCACCAAAACAGGTGGCTCTGGTCACCCTGAAACTAGTTAACATAGAGATGTCAAACATTTGGCCTGCAGAGCTTCTCTATCTGACCTATGGAATTATTGGCGGACCACTAGTAGTTGGAGAGAATGGCCTATCGTGGAACTCAGGGCCCTTTTGCCCTGCTGGTTATTGCCACTGCCCCCAAATCCACTTTCCCTGCTGGACTGACTCCCTGGCTGTTGCCAGATAACCGCCCCTGGACCTCTCAGCACTGCCAGACTGCTCTCTGCTGCTAGACCTGCTGCTGTTATCTCTGTGCCTTAGGCTGGAACTGGCCCATGAAGAGCTCCACAGCTTGGTTCCAGCCCAGGGCCCCAGATGAGTTTGACACCACTGAGTTAATAAATTCAGCTTGAAGTCACCAGCTTTGACAGGAAAAAGAAACAAGGGTTTGATTCACAAAACTGCCGGAGGAATAAATGGTGCCTCCTTTCCATCCCTCTATCCACTAGCTCAGTGGTTGGGACTTCAAAGATGTAGGAGGCAGGGGTTCAATTGCTTCCTCTGTGTACATGGATTGAACCCATGTATCTCCGCTTCCAGAAATGTGTCTTAGCTGACAGGCGACACAGCATCCTGAGTGCAGAAAAAATGCTCCCACCCTCTCTTGCTGCTGACTCTATTCCACTTTGATTTATTAAGCATTAACTGAGGCAAGGACTGGCACCCAGATCTTTCACTTTCTAGAAGAGCTTTCTACCCACCAGGCTAGAATTATTGTCTCCCCACTGCAACCTCTCTACAGACAGACAGACAGTTAGATGAATGTATACACACACACACACACACACATATATTTCTCAATGAATATTGAAGTTATTTTTACACTTAGTGGAACAGTTACAAGAAGACAAAAAGGAAGTCCCATCTCAGAATATTTCATCACCTTATAGGGTAGGGAACTCTCATGGAAGGTATAGGTTCAAATCCCTTCAAGCAGAAAAGAAAACAGAATGCGGGTCACCCACATCCTGGGCAAGTATTCTAACCCCTAGGCAACTGGGCAAAGGGAAAACAGCAGAAGTAGTGTGTTTTTTTCTTGAATCTGAATCTTAACTTCCCTTGCTTTTTTTGCAAGCATCTTAAACAGAGTGTTCTGATTTGGGTCAAATGGAATATTTTGTGTCAAGTGAAGTTTCAGTTTTTCATGTTGGAAATGGGAAAAAATACTCCAAAACTTTTCATTGTTACATCCAAAGCATATTATTATTGGGCTAAGCAATTAAATAGAAAAATCAATTATTCGCATGACTTCAATCATAACTGCACATGGCAGTGTCTCTAAACCTTTTCAACCTAAAGGCACTCCTTGTTAGCCTCAAGGCAATCCTCTCCAGACTCAAAGCACCTTTCAGAAAATCCCACCTTTTAGTTTGCACTTTTTTTTTTTACTACAAAAAAACAACAAATCTTGTGTTGCAAATGACTCTGACGATGACAGGTTAGAATGTTTTCAACACTATGAATTACTATTTGAAATCCCTGGGTTAATCTTGTGAATCATGTTTGCACATCTGATGGCGCTAACAATGCATGGCATTCTGCAGCACCATTGAAAGGATCTAACCCCCTGGCTGAGAATCACTGTCCTACGGCCATTAAAGAATCAAGGGTTGCTTTTACATTGGGTTTTAACTCCAATTGCCCAAATTTTAATTTCAGCAATTTCTGTTCTGCTATTTTAAAATCCCAAATGTTTAATCTGGATATTTTTGTCACTGCTTCTTGTAACCAACAGTTGTAAAGTGTTACAGTGCACTATTAAACAGCTGCTGCCTTTCTCAGGTGGCTGCATTTCAGCATCAGGTGAAGATGCCTTCTCTACTGCACAGAGGGGTTGTGCAGCTTAATTCATTTGTGCTTGCGAACAGCTCTGAGAGCCTCATTTAAAGATTGCTCTATTCTTGGCAGAGTAAATTTTCTTGTGGAAAGTATAGTACAGGTAAAATGGCAGCTTTTATTGAGACAGACAACAGAAACACCACAATTAGAGAGATGACGGCAGAGATTTCTCTACAATGCACTGACAAATCATGCCCTATTACATATTATACATGTACATACGCGTTTTGTTTTAGGACATATTTCGTGCTCACATCCTACAGGCCTTAATCATGTGAGTATTTTTCAATCAGACTGCCAGCGTAAGAGTTCCACCAGTTTAGCTAATGTGATTAATATTCATCACTAAAGATGTTCTGTATAGCAAATCTGAATAGAAGGAAGTTGGGGCTTCCCTTTACATGGCAAAATGGGGAACTCATTTGGGGCTTTGGTTTCTTCCACTATTACTCTATCAACAGGTGCCAGTGCTGAAACAGAGACAATAGCTTCCCAGGTATGAAAGGAGTCTGTAGTCACTATAATTTATCCAGTATTAGTGCAAGTACTGCACCCACAAGCCTATACCCTGATCCAGATTTACCACTCACAGGAGAACCAAGAGCGGAACTCATTTTTTATGCACTATGACTTCAACCACACCATTTTAATCAAGCCCCTTAACCCGGTCCCAGAAGGACTTGGTGAGAGAGGAACTGGCTTCACAACCTGGCCCTCTGGTGCATAGTTGATGCAATAGCATGCCATTTGATTTCAGAAATGGTATCTCACTGAATTTCTTGACTGGCATTTCCAGGCATCCTCATTCAGTCCTTCGATTGACACTATCAACAAAGGTGGCAGATAATGCCAGCTCTGAGGGTGTTTTCCGTGTGGTGGGGAACCAGATTAGCCTTTCAAGCATATTCTATATAGACCACGGGGAAGATTAGCACATGGTAGATAGCTACTAATGACCACATTCAAGCTAGTGATGTGGAGGCACTGACTCAGATAAACCATTCCTTCTCTTCAGCATGAAGAGGATTCAAACCAACATGTTCTTTGTATTCACTGCTATCTTGGTAACCTTCTCATTTTAATCTGATGTATCTCCGGCCTTTTATGTACTGTCTGCTTTCTTTGCAAAGAACGAATGAACAGGAAGAGAAAAAAATTTGCTCCACTACAGCTACATGATTTCTTGATTTTACAATGGCTTCTTATATGCAACTACCATCCCTTGTCTCCCAGGACTAAAGGATTTTACTCTTTTGTGTCTAAAGGTAACTCTCACAGAGAGCTGGAGAACTATGGGAAGATTCTGGCAGCTAGCATCATACACACCTACATTTAGTCTTTCATCTAAGGATGTCAAGGCACTTTTCCCAAAAGGAATAGATATTGTTAGCTGCAACTGAGGAAACTTTGGCATCAGGAAGGGAAAGTGCCTTAAGGTCACAGAGTGAGTTCATAGCAGAGGTGAGAACAAAACTCAAGCTCTCATAACCTCAGATTTTGTGTGCTCTCCATGGGGCCACATCATTTACATCCATCTCTAAGAAGGGCTACTAAGTCATCCTGCATTTTACATATACATGTGTGTATGTATATGTATGTGTGTACATGTATGTGTGTGTATGTATATATATACACACACACATACATATATATGCCTATGCATGTATGTATGTATGTAAAGATATGCTCCCTCCAAGAGAAGGCAAACCAAAAAAAGACATGACAAGGAAAAACAGAAAGGTGCAGAGAGGATATCAGGGAAGAAGAGAAAACAGAGATGGTTCAAACAGTAGGTTTTAAGGAGGTGTTTGAATGAAAAGGGAAACTTTTGGTGGATGAGAAGAAAAAAGAAGCATTACTTATGTGAGGAGAGAAGACGTGTTATGAGCCCACAGAACCTACTCTGTTTCAGACCCCGATATAGTCTTTCTGGGAGGACTAGGCCTTAAGGCCTCCACTTCTTGCCAAAGAGAGCCTTAGCTCCCCACTTACATCACTGAACTTTGAGCTTCAGCACCTCAGTTTTACTCCATGGTCATTTATCAGGTCTCCGGGAGCATGGGCCTTTATAGTAGATTAATTTTCTTGGGAACTATAAAACCAACAAGTGTCTGCAGCCACACAAAATCAAAATGGGTCAAGTTAAAGGCTCTCCCAAGCCTAGAGGACCATTCAAGTAGTGTGGTTAAGGCATACCAGTTTCTGAAGCCAACACCATAAAAGGGAATGATGTGGCCAGCATCACACTCAGCTCATATGGACCCCCCTTCCCCTCTCCCACCCAAATAACAAGGTAGCCACTCATAGATGAGTCAACTCAGGAGGCAGCCTTAGGCATGAGTTGACAGCAGAGCTTGAATTTACATGTGTAGAGCTGAAGTGAAACACCTTAATCATTCTGCCACCTCACCCCCTTTACAAACAATACATCAGCCCTGTCCTTCACTACAGAGTTTTGACAGCAAACTAACAGTGCACATTCAAAGCCCCACTGTGGAGGCATGATCCTCCAGTCCGCCAGCAGTATTGTTCCAATGTTGCCAACTAGAAGAAGGCTTCTGCTACTGCCCAGTAGCCAGAAGACATGTGAAGACATTCCTTGGCTGCACCAGCTGTCTACCAGGGTTCATTCAGCAGCCCCCTGGCAACATTGATGCTGCATTAGATCCAGGCAGAGCTGCTAGAAGTGCACAAGTGTGCACCCACTCTGTCTGGGTGGTGGCAATGGCTGGGGGACTGCTGCCAGAACTTTTGGTGGGAAAAGCAGGTAAGTCTAGACAAATCCTAGTCAGATGGAAAACAGCACATAGGGATACCAGGAAAGAATAGCAAAGAAAAACCTACATGCACATGCATGCTTATTGGGGAGGGTTGTTTTGCCCCCTCTAGCTGGCAACTGGCCAGGTGTTGGTCTTTCATTGTCCCACTAGTGTCACACAATTCACAAGGTGACAATTCTCAGCAAACCCTTCAAACCTGCACTGTGCCTCCCTGATACACATACAATACTATAATTGCTTCACCTTCATCCCAGGAAGGAAGTTCAGCCCTTCTCATCCAGTGCACAGTAAATCAAAAGTAAGTAAGGAAACCAAGTTATATGCCTCTTACAAAAACATGTTCCCCCCATACCAGGAGAAAATAGAAAGGAACTAGCCAGGGAAGAGGACAGAAATGGTCACAAACTAACAGAGAACAGATTTAGGCTGGACATCAGGAAGAACTTCTTCACAGTAAGGGTTGCCAGAATCTGGAATGGGCTTCCAAGGGAGATGATGCTTTCCCCTACCCTGGGGGTCTTCAAGAGAAGGCTGGATAGACATCTGGCTGAGGTCATCTGACCCCAGCACTCTTTCCTGCCGAGGGCAGGGGGTCGGACTTGATGATTTAATAGGTCCCTTCCGACCCTAACATCTATGAAACTATGAAAATTCTGCTTGGTGCTATCAGGTTATAGTTGTGTGCATGACTAGTTCCTGCCTAGGCAGGAGGTTGGACTCGATGATCTGTTGAGGTCTCTTCCAACCCTAGCATCTATGAAGCTATGAAAGGAGCATGAGAATGAAGAGTCTTGGAAAGACTGCAAAGATGTAGAGGAAAAGAATTTGATAGGTCTATAAAGATGAGGTTCAAGGATTTGCATGTGATGAGCTTACAGACAGGAAGTGAACAAAGGGGTTAATGGATGACAGCTGTACGTGAGCACAGAACAACTCTGTTCAGAGTCTGCAGTATCTGCTTAAGCTTATCCCAAGGCTGGAGACTGTCAAATTCTATCCTGGATGCACCGTTCTGTTCTTGAACAGGAGCCACAGTCAAAAAAGGACTGCAACAAGGGAATGGGGAATATAGTTTAAACACCATTTTAGAGAGAAATACCTCAGAAATGAGGCTTTCTGGCCTTCTCCAAGCTTGCCCCTCTCCCCTGGTCCCTACGGCAGCTATGCCAGGTATCTAACTCCTTAGTACTGAGAAGTCAAAACTCCCAGTCATACCAATTAGTGAGGCTGCACCTGTAGTGGTTTGTGCCAGGAGACAGTTAATGTTGACAGGAGGTGGCCACGGGATGACAGCTCCTGACTACCTGCTCCAGACACACATGGTACAACAAAGGAGGGAGGCCACTCACTCACCTGAGCAGAACAGTGCTACAAGCGAACCAGCCCCATTGTGCTCCAGTAGAAGGCAGCATTGCATATTCACTCTTGTACCCAAAGGCACCGTACAAGAGCGGTTGTATTCTGTTTTCCCCTGGCCCAGTCCAATTTGCTTGCCAGGAAAATGGGGGAGGCCTAAAATCACCTCAGCTAAATTGTTTTAGAGCCCTCATTTTCTAGCCATTTTTGCACTATTATCATCTGGAGGCACAGGAGGACCTGCTGTGTTTGGTACCGATGTGCTCCATTAGCAGCAAGGAGACACACGCACCTCTTGCCAGCAAAGAGGGCCCAACCCACAGTGTCCCCTGTTCACAAAGCGGTGCTCCCAACACTTGTCTTGAGGCCCTCTGAAGGTATTAGCCCCCAGAAGTAGCAGGAGCGACGTCTCTTGGCTTGTGACCTAGATGTCCTGCCAGTTTCTGGCCCACAATCCTGAGCGCTTCAGAAGCACATTGTGAAATGCTAATCTCCCTCAGCTAGCTCCACTCAGACACTCTTCAATATTCACAGCCCCTCACCTCCTGCCTGCACACAGCCTTTGGTATCATAGCGTTTCTCCCACCGGCTTCCCATCAGATATTTTTTCTCCTCTGGCTGCTTCAGGATTTTTTTATTTTTTATCTTTTTTTTTTTAATTAGGGCCTTTTGTGCTGAACAGGAATGAGCAGCCACTTGAGGGAACAGATGAAAGAGGAGAGATAAGTCAGAAAGGAGGGCTAGGTAAAGAAAGAGAGAGAGAAAGAAAAGTGGATGGCAACTTGGCAGAGAGAGAGAAAGAAAGAGGGAATGTGGTATGAACAAGACCCTAAAAGAATCAGGGAAAGTAAGGGTAAAGGAGCAGAGATGGAAAGGGATGAGGGGAATAAGGAGATGTGGGGGGAGAGGGCAGGAGAGGGGAGGGGGGAGCAGGAGGGGGAGAGAGAGAGGGAGAGAGATCAGAGAAACAGACCTTAATAGAGAAAGAGTATTTAAGACCGAAAATGGTGTTTCTACTTGTCCTTTTATCTGATCCCAAAATGATCAGACAGAAAAATCCCAACTCAGAGGGAGGACAGCCCAGCTACAGAAAAATGTGAGCTCTGTAGGAAAGGCCAGTGTCAAAAAGAAATGGCCGTGTGAACAATCACTTTAAACAAGGTCCAATACTAACTCAGTCCCACCCTCCTTCCGATTCCCAGCCCCTGGAGATGGGTTTAATAATCCTCTTAACTGAGGGAACCAGGTTTGCCATAACTGAGCCTGGTTTAATGTGATCTTTTTATGCAGCTTATCCTTGAGTGAACTAGAAAGAGGAGAATGTGTTATAAATTGCAACTTGATAAGAGGCAATGAACTGTCCCTTACTGGATGGGCCCAAGATGTAGTTCATAGCAGGGTACAGAAATCATCCCACACACGCAGCTCGCTCCATCAGCTAGGACAGATTTTTTTTTTTTTTTAAGTAGGAGGTAGATCAAATACAAGGAAGTGCTGAACAATACAGCCCTTGGCTTTGTTGTGTATTTGTCCTTACTTGCAACTGGCCCTCCTGAAAGAGCCTCAGCCGTGGGTGAAAAGGAACACAATATCACTGTGTTTTGTATAGCATCTCTCAAGCAAAAGGCAGCACAATTGCTCTGTGGAGTTAAGAAATAGAGAGCAGCACAGGTAGAAAGAAATTAAGAGGCAGAAGCGATAAAAGAAAAACAGCTACTTCCAGATGAAGGAAGGGTGGTTTGGTAGATAATGCACTGGACCAGCACTTGGAAATTGAGGCTCTGCTCTAGATTGCCTGTGTAACTTTTTGGAAGTCACTTAACCTCCATGAGCCTCACTTCCCAAGGTGTGAATTAGTGTGGTTAGTAACTCTTCCCGATCTAGTGTAAAAATAAATGTAGCGATGTGTGTGTGTGGTGCTCAGACACTGTGACAATGGGAATCAAATAAGCAAGCTAAGCGGTTAGAAGATGCTCTCACGGACTGAAACAATGCCTTGATATCTGCCAGTGTGAGATCCAGAAATGACCTAAGCATGTGTAGCCTGGGTACAGCCAGGGGTGTGTCCTGTCTGCCAGTGGAAGGGATGGGGTGGTCAGGCAAGAGTGCTGAGACAGGGGCCAGCCACCTGGGAGCAGTCCCCTCTCTTCTCTATAGAGCCCAGGCTGAGACAAACTGCTTATCTATATACAAATTTATCGCTACCATAAATAAATATGAATGAGACATTAAATATTTACAGTAAAATTAGTATGCAACACCATATACAATAACCTGCAATCAACATATTGCACCACTTCGAAGAACTGCAAAAACATAAACCGGGTGATTCATACCACATGCAAAAATTAACCCCCTGCACAGAACAAGCATTAACACTTTGGAACAGGTAAGTCAAGGCATCAATGCAATAAACACGTATGAGCATCAACTTAAATAAACCCAGGTAAGTTGAGGTAGCAATACCATAGACATACACAGGCAATAATACAGGTAAGTTCCAATAATAGACAGTAAACACATATAGGCAATGAAGACGGATCCAGGGGTGGGCAAGATGAGACCTGCAGGCCAGATGTGGCCCACCAGGTCATTCTATCCATCCCATGGAGTCCCTAAAAAAATTAGAAAATTAGTATTTATCTGCCCCTGACTACCTGTCGTACGGCCCTTGATGGCTTGCCAAAACTCAGTAAGTGGCCCTCTGCCCGAAATAATTGCCCGGCCCTGGATAAACCCATATAAACTCCCTTAAGGAGCACCCATAACTATATTAACCTCTACAGTACAAAACAACAACAATCACAAAATATGGGGGTGCACTCAGCATCCCACGGGGTGTCCCCTGGAGCCCCTCCCCTTTGGGGCCCCAGGATGTGGACACGCCCCTCCCACAATGGAGGAGGGTGGAGGCTGCAGACCCTCTCCCACCCCACCTCCCCTGCGGGACCCGCTTCCCCAGCAACTCACGCTCTCGCTCTGAAGCGGCCAAGGCCACCCCTGGTGGCTAGTCCCACGAGGGCCTCTCTCCGGCAGCGCCTCCAGCTCCTCCCAATGGCCTGGTGCCCTGCACTGGGCACCCAGGACACTCCTACGGGAGCTGAGCCTTTACTGGCTCTGGTTTCCCAGGCTCACATAGGGGGTCCTTCTTTTTCCTGGGCCCTGGTCTGGGCACCAGGGCTCTTTTAGTTTAATGTAGAGCCGCACTGTGGGGCTCTGGTTACTCGGCCTAGAGCCGGGGCTAGCTTGAGCAGCCTTGAGCTGCTCCTAGGGCCAGGTCTCTGTGCGCCAACCTGCACACCATGTGGGGTCCGAGCAGCCTCAAGCTGCTCCCAGGGCCAGCTCTCCATGTGCCAATCTACGCACCGCCTACCCAGCCGCTTGCCATGTTCACAGGTTCAAGCCACCTTGAATGGCTACTAGAGCCTGAGCATCGTGCACTGGTCCACGCACCATCGAGGCTCAGGTGGGGTCTTGAGGATGGTCATCTCCAGAGCTCTCTCCTTGCCGTCCCTCTCTCCCAGCATGCCAAGCACACTCTCCTTTTATACGCTTCAGGGGCTTCACCCCCAAAGTTCTCCAGACCTGGCAGGGCACAGTCTCAAATCAGGTCCAGACTGCTCCTTGCCCCCTCCCTTCAGGGAAAGGGCATGGTCTTGCTTACCCTGGCTTGCTTCTGATTGGCAGATGGGCTCCACCAATCGGAACTGCAGAATCTCAAGCCCAGGACTCATCCGGAGTTGAAAAGGTAAGTCTGCTACACATGGAAGACCCGTTTTGTTTTGTTTTTTTATGTGACCCCAGAAACAAATGAAATTATACTTCTAACTACAACCGGTTTGCAAGGGCATTTGTTAAAAAAAACTTGTTAAAAAGCAGAAACAAGCTGGGGACACCATTGCCTGCCTGCAAAGTGGGCTGGTGAGGGCCTCTACACTGGCTTCTATTGGGCTGTGAAAAAGATGAGCTCTTGTAAAAAGACAAATGGTTTCTTGTCCAGCAACTTCCATCTGAAGTAATTCCTGCTCCACCATCCCACATACAATCCATGGAGACTCATTATTGACATAAGAAGTGTAACAAGCAGGGTTTGTGCCCTGGGGAAACCCTGTGGGAGTGATACAGCTGAGCACTGGAGGGGAGGAGCCAAAAGCAGGTGAGCAGAGGGTGTGCTTCTGACCTGTTCTGGGGACTTACAAACAGTCCCTGGCTCCTGCTGCCCTGACAATGCACATGTCCTTGTTGTTGGTCCTACAGCAGTAGCACAGTGCCTGTGCATCTAGCTGCTGCTGCAACACCAACACTGGGGCTGCGTCTGCTGCCAGAGCTCAGACTCTGTGGGGTTGGAGGCAACTTTCTGGTGCCCCTGCTAAGTTAATGCCTAGGGCTAGTGCACTGCTTACCTTCCCCCCTCCAAGTTACATTCAGTTGGTCTAATAAAAGATATCAGATTTACCCAAAGGACCTCATCTGCCTATGTCCTTAGACCAACACAGCTACAACCAATAACCCTAACTACTGATATATATTATCCTTCTCCAACTCCCAGCGTGACTTGTGCAAACTGTCCCCACTGGCAGGGCGGGGTGCTGCATCTATCTGAGTCCTGATCCCATAAGTGTCTTAGCTGCTTTCCTCTCTGCTTTTAGCTTTGGGCCCTGGGCTCCCCTCTCCCTGTCCAGGATCTTACAAGATTCTTCTGAACAGGAATTTGGAAAGCTTTGCAAAGCGGGTGCAGAGCTTGCACTTTTTTCACACCAGGGAAGAATGGAGCAGAATGTGGCTCCTACCATCCCCCCAGCACCACTCGAATATATGGGGTTGCCACAACTTTCTTCCCTATATACCTACTGGGCAATTCCTTCTTTTCTTAACAGTCACACAGTACGATGAGTAGAACCTGAGAAGAGTCAGACTTCAGGAGAGACTTAATTTGGGGTTCTCCTGGGGCTCAGAAAGCTGACTTTAGATAACTCTACAAATCTAGACCTCTAGCTCTGCCCCATAAAGATTTCTTTTCCACAACTCTATCTGCCTCCTGCATCACTAACTGTTTATAAAACGGTCTGTGAGGCTAGCTTAGGGGTGGGCAATTATTTTGGCTGGAGGGTCGCTTAACGGGTTCTGGTGATCTGTCAAGGGCCACATGGGTAGCATCGCCCCGACAGTTACCCCGTCCCTGGTCGCCATCTTGGGACTAGAAGTCCTGCCCCCTACTCCCTGACCTTTGCCACCAGAAGTCCCTCCCCTTGCCCTGGGAGTACTCCTTTTGTGTGTGTGTGTGGTGGGGGGGGTTTGCCATCTTGAAAACGAAAAAAAACCCCTCAGATACTAAAAAAATCAAACATCTACTATAACTTATTTTAATTTTATTTTTAAAATATTTTTGTTCTGATTTATGTGTATATTGTGGTTGGGGAGTGGGTGTGAGGGCATGGGGGCATGTATGTGGGGTGTGGGTATGGTAGGTGGGATGTGTGGGGGTGGGTGTAGAGAGGTGTGGGTGTGGGGTATGTGGTTGGGGTTGGGGTGTGTGGGAGGATGTGGGTGTGGGTATGGTAGAGGTGGGAGTGTATGTGGGGGTTGTGGGGGGTGTGGATGTGTTTGGGGGCATGGTGGGGGGGTGGGAGAATGTCAGTGTGTGTGTGGATATGGTGTGGTGTGCGGGAGTGTATGTGGGGTTATAGTGAGGGGCTGTGGGTCCTGGCCTTGCAGCAGGGAACTACATGCTGCCTGGCCAGGCCAGGCCAAGCCAGGCTGGGTCTGTGCTGTACCGCATGGTTCCCAGCTGCAAGGCTAGGACCTTGGCACAGAGCCAGCCCAGCCCAGCTCATCCTAGCAGCAAGGCTGGGACCCACGCAGTGCAGCACACACGGGATGGGCCAGGCCAGGCTGGCTCCATGCCATGCCATGCGGTCCCTGGCTTTGCAGCCAGAACTGCGTTGTGCCGGGCTAGGCTGGCCTTGTTCCATGTCATATGGGTCCCAGCCTTGCGGCTGGGCACTACGCACTGCAGCTGGGATGGGACAGAGGGGCTGGCTCCCCACCTCCCACCATACCCCCTCCATACCTTCCCCCCCACACCAGAACCCTCACACCCTACCATGGCCCCACACACAGTCCCACCCACCCCCACCATAACCCCACACGGTGCCAGACTTAGGCTTAAGCTACTTAAGCTACAGTTTATGGGCTCACAATATGAGGGGCCTCTAAATAAGAAAAAAAAAAATGACTCAATATCAAATTTTATAATAATCGGTTGGTAAATAAAGGAGATATGGGAAAACAACTCTCTAAATATGGACATTTTCATTCTAATATGACTATATATATATTGTTATATTATATATTGGATTATTTTTTATTGTATGGGACCTCTTAAGCTGGACACAGTTTAGGGCCTCAGCATGTCATAATCAGGCACTGACCCCACACACACATACACCACTGGTCCACTCCCCCCACCTCACCCCCCATTCTTACCTGAATTTCCACTCTTGGATGAGGGAGGGCATAGGAACAGCCACAGGGGTGCCAGAGCACAAGCCTCTGTTAGGCAAAACCTTCTGCTCTCTAGAGCCTTCTGGCAGATGGGGATGAAGAGGGGCAGGGAAGGTCAGGTTAGGGTTGGGTTGGTTGCATCTTGCAACCAGAACTCGAGCTGCTTGATGCCGCAGCCAGCAGCTCATGCCACTGGCACCTCATTGGCTTTTGGACAGGCAGCCACTGGCAGGTAATAATTGTCCAAATTTTAGAGGGCCCTGCAGGCCACATGGAATGGTCTAGCAGGCCATATTTTGCCCGCTCCTGGGCTAGCTGATATGCATTTGCCACCGCGTCTTATGAAACAGGCAAGCAGTCTTGAACCAGCTGCTGGAAAAGAAAGGTACCCACAGCAAAGCAAGCTATCGACACCCAGGTTAGTCAGACACAAGTCAAGGGTAGCAATTCAAGCAGGGAAAGCTCCCTGCTAACCACCCCTTTGCAGCAAATGATGAAGTATCTGTAGGCACAGCAGCAAGCTTCCAGAGGCAGCATAGTGGTGAACCTGTCAGCATCACCCAGTTAGAGGGACTTATGTTCATTCACTGTCTCAAGCTTATGCTGCCTTTGTGGGAGTCACGATTCACTGTGTGAATTTCAATGGGAACTTTAAATCTCCCAGAGATTTTTCTCTTCTCCAAGCAAATTTCCCTGAGCCAAGTGCCTGGGATTGACAGCTCGGCAGGTATCACATGCCAATCTAGCAATTGCTTTCGTGCCAGCTGTCGGAACCATGGACTCATTTCCTACAGATCTTTCTCTTTTTATGGAACATCTTTTTTTTCTTCCCTAACCACGGGCCTGAATCAGATCCAAGCTGTGTACAGAATCAGAAGCAGGGTCCATCATGTAAGACAGGTCTAGCTTTCCAGGCCCTGTGTTACCATAGCAACAAGAGCAGGCCCAATTCGGGAGAACGAGGGGTAAAGGGGGGAAAAATGTGAAGAGGGCTCTGTATGGCCTTAAAAAAGATTTAAGACTCTTGCTTCTCTTTTGCCTTGTGGTATTGAGATAGGGGGCACTGCAGAAGAGGAATCAATGAAAATGAGGTGTGCCCTATGGCACTTGAGAGGTAAGGAGAACCAGTCACTGGAGCATGCAGCTGTAAAGGTGCACCTCATACCAGAAAACCCAGGAAAAAGCATGTTTCATAGTTGGTAGGGTCGGAAGGGACCTGAGCAGATCACCAAGTCTGACCCCCTTCCATGGCAGGGAAGAATGCTGGGGTCAAACAACCCCAGCGAGGTGTCTATCTAGCCTCCTTTTGAAGACCCCCAGGGTAGAAGCGAGCACCACTTCCCTTGGAAGTTGGTTCCAGATCCTAGCCGCCCTGACTGTGAAGTAGTGCCTCCTGATGTCTAGCCTGAACCTACTCTCAGTCAACCTGTGGCCGTTACTCCTAGTTACTCCTGGTAGTGCTCGGGGCAACAGGGACTCTCCCATTCCCTGCTGGTCCCCCTCTACACATTTGTGCAGCAGATGTGGATTGTGTTGGCTTTGTATTGGGATGCAGTGGTAAACCAGGCCATTGCTTGTTTACTGCTGAGTGTGGCACTACATTGACACAAGCGCTAAAGATTTCTTTATTCTTTGCACAATTAACTTGGCTTTGCTATCAGGGGCACTCCCAGACAAGTCTCTTCTTTTAAAGACAGTAATGCCACCAAATAAAGTAAAAAGCAAGGGGCTGATCCTTCATGCACATGCATAAGGCAATGGGAGCTGCCCACATGCATCTTCAGGGAGCATTAGGCATGGGATGGTGGTGAGGGGGTTAAACCAAGGGCCATAGTAGGGCCCCAAAGGTATATTGGGCCACTTTTAATAGCTCCTGTGGCTTCACCACTGATCCTTTTCCTACAGTCCTTGACTTCTTAATACAAGGGGAGAGCTCCTGCTAGCTCTCACTCCCACTGTGTTGCAGGTTTTAATGGGCCTGAATCAAATGTCCCAATGTGAATCCCACACAGGTCTGAAGAGCAGGGCTTGATCTGGATCTGTAGGAGGTGCAGACTTGTATTACAGAGATAGTGCAACCCATGTCTCATCACAAAGTGTTCTAGAAATCTTTTTTTTGGATGTGAGACACTTGAAGATGATGCCCCTGTTCCCCCCAGAACATCCAAAATGAATAACCTCCAAGAGCACTCAGAAAACCAAACCAAATGACAAGGGCAGTGTTTTTACGGTTGAAGTTGAAGAATCATATCTTCTAGTCTTCTAAAAGCCCCAAAATGTAGGTTTTTATGTGCGAGTCATTGTTCCTCTTGCTTAGTGCAAATTAAAATCATGGTCAAAGAGCTGAAGTGACCCAGGCTTTCACTCGTCATACGGACAACCTCAGATAGACTGAGCCCTGCAAACCCCACATAGCAGTTATGTTCAGAGAACTTCCTAGACTGGTTTGTGGGCCCCACTTTTCAACCAGCCCAGGCTTAAGTATCTGCAATACTGCAATAATTAGGAGAAAAGACTGTCTCAATATCTTCTTTTTCCCTATTAGCAACCTACCATGGTGAGTGCCCATGTCTTTCCTGCTGCCACCAGCCATTCACAGGCCATTGGCAAAAAAGGGCAGATCAGCCTATCACCTGACAAAAGCCAGAGGACAGGATAGATGAGGCTGGGGAAGGGGAGGGAAGATACAAGTATTGACAGGCTAAATGTGGGGGGAAAAAAAAGGCAATTGTCTTTCAAATGCAAGGAGATGACACAAGTCTCCCTGCATCTTCCCCTCCCATGCTTTCCTGCCTGAAAACAGAAGAGGTGGTTAATAGAGGAAAGCCCCTCAAATCAGCCCTGACAGGCGCACATTCAGAAAGTGATGGCATTTCCCTAAACACTGTTTGTAAAATGGTAATTATCCAGCAGGCAATGACAGCTGGTACTTAGCACAGAGAGGGAGTGAGAGCGGACAAGAAGAAAGGGTTCTTACTGTAACCAAACAAAGGGGAAAGAAATGTAGAAAACATCATCAGGAGAAAATAAAAAGATTGCTGGCTCTGCTAATAGGTCACTTCAGCTCCATGGTTTGTTTTGGAATGATTGAGGTAGAACGTAGCAGCAGACTGAAGGGACAGACATCCTCCCTGTCATTCAACTGGGGACATAGACAGCAGGGTGCTGAAAGAACTGAGTGCTGATACTACTGGCATCTTTGCTAAGGGTCTAGAGCAGCAGGCTCAAATTTTATCCTGTTTTGGGACTGTTTCTTATGAGAAAACCCTTCTTGGAAATGCCCCCTCCTAACTCCAGTCCCACTGTTTCTCCAGAGTGGTTGGGCTTCATGAAAGTCAGGAGGAGTCTCTTCTTTTGGGATGTCCAGAACCAGACTGGACAAGGTGCTGAAAGATTCCTCTTAGGGATCCATCCTGTGCTGACCAGGATGATAACTGATCTCATTAGTCTCAATTTTTACTTCTTCCCTGATGAGTAAAGGTTGGTTTGCGGTCAGGGTAATGGACTGGAGAGAGGGTTCAGTTCTAGGTCTGATGTATATTCCTCTGTGATCTTGGGAAAGTCTTTAATTTCTCTTGTGCCCTAGTTACCCAACTCCAAGATGGGTAGACAAATACATCCCATCTATATGTATTGCTACATCTTGTAGGCAGGAAGTGCCTCTTACTCTGTCTCTCCCTAGAGCCCAGCACAACGTGGCCCGTATCTCATTTGGACTTTTCCTGCAAAACTATAATACAAGCACAGTGATTTTCATTGAACAAAAGTTATACAGTAAGGGTCTTAAAGAGAAAGGGTAAGCGAAATGAACCCATGTTAACATATTATATAGCCCTGTAAAGCTCCAGGCCCCCCAAATCCTCATTTCGTGCCTGGGCTGCTCATGTCAATGTTGCTGCAATTAGGACAGTTTTTCTCCAATTGCTCCCAGCAGTTCCCAGTTCTCTGATCTCCCCAGAGGGCTCTGCAGGTCAGGTCTTGCCCTATGAATTTGCTGCCCCTCTGCCTCAGATTTTGTGGTGTACATATTTCATTATGGTTCAGGTTGCAGCTGGCAGATACCCAGCAAAGAAATGCTCATAATCCCAGCAACAAAACCATACCAAGGAACCCTGGTGAGCTCACCAAGGCGGGTTTCTGGCAAGTGCATCCAACAGAAAATTTGAAGACATAAGGAAGCTTTGCTACTTGAACTCATACCAGGGAAACAGCACAGTGCAAAGTCAGTCCAGGATGGGGGGAGGGGGCACAAGGCCTCCTTTGCCTCACCCTCTTAAGTTGCACAATTCACTCCTATCCACAGTCAAGGATCTGGACCATGACATGTCATTATCTGTATAACCATTCCACCCCACGGCCCTATTTATAGCCCCACTGTCCTAGACAGAGCAAAATCACAGAGTTCAGACTCAATCTTATAAACTAGCTTACAGGGAAATTGCAATGCATAGTCAAGGAAAAGGTGAGAGCAAGAAGGGAGGTCAAGCAAACAATGACACCAAACACGTTCTTCTGTGGAACACCTGGGCTCACAATGCAGATCTTCAGTTCCTCCCCAGTACCAAGTGGCAGTGTTCTTGATTGTCCTAATGGCCCAGTCCATCCTTATTCATTTATGACAAAGCGTTAACCTCTTGCTGAGCACTCTCAATGCTCACTGACATCACAGGGTGTTCCACAGGTTCAGCCTTTCAGAAGCTCTGACCTTTACATTTCTTTTACGGTGGATTCTCCTTGGCACAAGATCTGTATGTTAATAATTTCCTCAGCACCCATGTACATTTAATAGGAGATATATTTTTTCTGCTGCAGACAGATACACCTCTGAACAGTAATTTATTATGCTGGTATCTCAGAAGCTGTTTCTTTGAGAAATATATGTAGAGATTGTATTAAAAGGGTATAGTTTTTATGACGATGACTGATGATTTGTTTGACTAAATCTCTTATGTATCAATCAAACTGTTTTGTAGTTTGCATGAGATTTATCCTCAAAACTGTCTTAATAAAGTTCAGATATTACTTTCCCTGAGTAATGGATTTGCTTTCTTTAAAATATTGTTAAACTGTTCCTTTAATGAGTGTGAATTGGGGCACAAAAATTATATGTAGAAACTGCTGATTTGTAAGTTATCAATATATTTCTAAAGGGACAAGTGCAAGTAAATTGAAAAGTGAAATTTTCCATAAGCTGACATAAAAATGTATGCATGTTTCTAGGTACAAAGTAATTACTTTAAGCAGTAACACTGCATTTATAGTGAGATGTATTAAAGAATCACCAACAGTGAAATAGCTAATGTTGCAATTTAATTATAAACCCCTCTATATGCCGGCACATTTTCACTATTACTTTTGTTGTTACTCTTGATCTGTAGTATGTTGCCTAATACAATTTACTGTGCATTTTTCATACAAATGACTATCATGGCTTCTGTTTATCAGCCATACGCAGAACGTTGCAGAGCTGTGGAAGACGCTACACAAATATATTTAAGGTTGTAGGGGAAAAATATGATAGCTGGTTGGTACTGCATGTTTTGAAAATTTTTTTTAAAATGGATACGCAAGCAGCTAGTTTTAAGGAGGATGAATGTCCAGTCATAATTCAGGATTTCATTTAGGTATGAGCATAATATAGTAGGGCAGGTGAATACTTGGGGGAGGTGGGGGGAGTGGGGATGACGGGACCCATCAAAAAAAAAAGACCATACATATTCCTTACTAATTTAAAATTAATTTACTGTAGATTCCTTTTTCTGATTTGTTTTCTGCAAAAGAATCTCCACTCAGACATTTCCTGGTTTCTGAGAGTTTAACAATCCCTCAACACAGTTTATGGATTTAAAGATGCTAGGACCAGACAGAAGTGTTAGAGTGCATTAATCCTGTATTCTGCATGCCACAGGCCTCAGATTTTACCCAGGAACTCCACAATCCAGCCCAATACTTTGTGGCTGCCTCAGAGGATATATTTTAGGAAGGTTAATGTCTGAAATGTAGGGACCTACTGAATTTGCAATTGCATGATATCCACAGAAACTTTGAATTTGGGTGAGCTCCACAAGAAATGGTGGGTTTGCTGCAAAAAAAAATCTTACCTGCAAGCAAAGGAAAGGGCGATAGGAAGCTCTGCAGTCTTTGACTGGGGGCTTGGGGGCCAACGGTGGAGAGTGGGAGGGCGAGGGTGGGAAGGATGCACAAGCAGTTAGACTGTAGTCCCAGGCCAGCTGTGGCCAGCAGCCAGAAGGCTGCAAGTGGCTGCACCAGGGTCCATGGAGCCCCGGCATGGCTTGTTGTGTGTGTGCACCTCCCACCAGCAACAAGCCATGCCAGGGCTCCATGGACCTTGGTGTAGACACTTGCAGCCTTCCAGCTGCCTCCCACAGCCAGCCTGTGACCACGGTCCATCTTGGGGATACCCCGTAACCATGGCTTAATTACCCTGATAAAGCTCAGGAAGCCATTAAACCATAATTAATGACATGTGGATTAATGGCATCCCCGGGTTTACTCAGGGTAATTAAGCTGCAGTTTCAGGCCATCTGGCAATCTGTGGTGAGGAGTGGGACTGCTGGGGCCCCTTGGCCAACCAAAGGCATTGTGGGGGGATGGGGGCACACTCAGCCAGCAAAAATGGCAGCTGGCCTTGGGATCTGCCTGCAAAATCAGGCAGCCACCTCCACTGTAGACCCCCTACTGAAATGTATACATGGAAGGTGTGTTAATGTATACACAAGCAAACATTAATTCCTGGCTAAATAATGTCAAATATGTGCTAAAGGGGGATGCCTTTTTCCTTTCTTAACCATACAAAGATGCATACTACTGTTGGATAAAACTCCTAGTTTGGCCCCCTCAAACGCATGCAGTGATCAACATCAGCGAATGCTTTGTGTGTCTTTACTAAAGCACTCCAGACTCGTGCAAAGCCATGAAGATGCAGCCTGTCGCTGACAGTAAGGTCCCCCTTTGTCAGGGGGTGTTGGTGTTGACATCGTGCTACTTGTTTCATTCAGCCGTGCTGGGCTTGTCTAGACAAGAAGTGCAGAGATACACTGCCTGCATAGAAGTTCTGTCTCCTGAGAGATATTACCTGGGGAACCATTTTACTCAGTTTGTTCCCGAGTTATTTTTCTCCCAGTGGCCACTTTTACTGCAGGAGAAAAAGTACAAACTTTTGCATACTCATGGTTTCTCCAGGGAGAGCAGAGACTCTCTAGAGAAACCGAACATCTGCCCAAGCCCTTGGTAAGTGAGCAGTGGAGGAATCCAAGAGAAGGTGTTCACGCGTGGTTTGGCATGGGATTGAGGGAGAGCAGACAAAACGATGTGTCCAAAAGGAAAAAGGGATGAACAGAAAGGCAAACAGAAAGAGGGGGAAACAAAAGCACAGCTAGAAAGAAAGAGAAGGAAAGGGAGAGGAGCAGTTTAAAAGAAAAGGAAGGATTAAGAGAGAAAGGGGGGTGGGGAATGGGGAAGGAAGGAGGAGTCAGAGTAGCTGGCAGTAATAGATGCGTGATCTCTAGATGCACACATAAGCGTCAGGACACAAGCATGGGCGTTCACTCACAGACAGCAGCATGCAGAATGAGGCACTGATGGCAAATCACAGCCTCATTTGGGTAAGAAGGGACGTCTGGCACATCATTGAGGCCATTCCTGAGCACTGGGGCAAGCCTGATGGCACTGACAACAATCCCTGACAGATGGGTGGCTCATCTCCACCTGGAATATCACAAGGCTCATGCTTCCACAGCCCGCCTCATCAGCATAAACCACAACACTTCCTAGTTGTTCTAAAGTTTTCCCTCATATTTTAGCTAATGTTTCCCTGCTGCAGCATAGGACCATTACTTCTTCACACTGACTGGTGACAAGAATGGATCCCCATCCTCTTTAAATGATCCCTTTATGGATCTGCAGATGCTGATCATGTCTCCCCTCACACATCTTTCCTCTACCATGAATATGCCTGCCTTTGTTCATCTTTTCATTTAGGTCTCATTTTTCCCAAGTTTTCATCATTTTTGTGGCTCTCCACTGAGTTTCCTCCAATATGTCCTGGCTCTAGGATTGCGAAGGGAAGGGATGTTACTCATACAGCAAAACAACTACACCCCACCTCTCACATGTCTCAACAAATACCTCGTTGAGCTGGTTTGAGCCCAATCACCTCCTCCCCATGGCAGGGGACTGGACTTGATGATCTTACAGGTCCCTTCCAGTCCTTCTTTCTATGATGCTATGTGCTAAACCAGGCTCCAGCACATCTGTGGACTGAGCCCGAAAAGCTTCCCTGAAGACCATCCATATTCTACCTGTCACCCCATAGATATATACTGGGGGTTGTAGGACACCTGCTTCAGCCACTAGAAGGCATCTTAAGATCATTGGAGCCCTGGGACCAATTGTGAGGAAGTGTCCTAGAAGAAGGAGTGGGGAACCAGGAAGATGGAGCTTTCTGTGATGAGCAGGAGGTCCCAACTTGATATTTTCATTGGTGGCTCAATACCATTTAAATATTAGAATGCCTTCCCATTGCCCCCAGGCCCAAATATAATTCCGACCAGTTCATTTATGCCTATCCAGCTTCTAGGCCCCCCTTTCCCTGTACTGCCTCCATTACTCTTTCTTGTTCAAAGCCCCCACTTACAAGCACTGCTGACCTACTTCTCAGAAGACTTCTGCTGTTAAAATGGCATGCTTGCCTAATTTTTGCACAGTACAAAGATGGCTTGGTGCTATGATTTTAGATGCAAATGGGCAACCTACACAGGAGAATCAGGAATGAAAACAGTGAGTAGGTCATTTTAAATATTATGTGGATGTCTCCAATTGCTCAGTTTAGCTGCTAAAAGGCCTCTCTGGGATTGGATTAGGAGGCAAACTTTTTTAAAACATCTGGTGATAGTATCCAGTAGAGTACCAAGCAAACCAGACACGGGAAGGTCACTGCATTCCCTGAGAGGATTTCACAGATGGGACAAATCAGAGGCAAATAAATGACAAACATAAACATTGGGTTTTCCTATGAAGAAGTGATGTGAAGGGAAAATGTTTTTGAGGGTTCACTCATTTGGCACCCTCAGTCAGCTCCAAGCATAGAAGCGAGTATTTCTGTATCTAGCCATGTGACTGGACTGGAGGCACTGTGGCGCTGATCTGACTGGATGGAGAAGTCTAGATAAATGGAGATCACACTTTTAGAGTGGTGGGCCAGATATTTGTGACTTGGCTGCATCATGGACTCTTCTCCACCTCCAGCAGGGGAGGGAGGAGGAATAGAGGGGGAAAGGAAGTGGCTGCCACTGTCAGAAGGAGGAGGGGGAATGAAGAGAGGAAGCAAGCTTACCCCTGGTACCCAGCAGCTGCCAAGGGAAAAGAGGAGGGACAACGGAAGGCAAGCAGTAAATAGAGCCTGCCAGAAAGAGCAGGGACAGGACTGGAGGGATCCGTGGCATGGCACAGGATAGGGAAGGGGATGTGCATGGCTGATCTGCTTGCTACTGATACCTTATCACAGGCCAGGTCCAGTGACCAGATCCAGCCCACAAGCCCTAAGTTGAATACCGCTGATCTAGATGCTAGGACACTGAAAAGCTGTGGGAAATGATGAAAAGATGAAAATTTGGCTCCCAAAGTCACAAACTCAGACTCTGAGAAAGTCCTGTGGAACCCCTCTTCATAATGGGCTAATGGCAAATGACAGCAACTTATAGATGCCTTTCTGGCGGACAAAGGCTCAATAATATTCCTTTGCCTTACCCAGCTGCAACATCAAATTAGGAGCGGAATTTACTGAGCCTTGTAGAATTTTCTATTCATCCTAGAAGCTGCAAGGTTTTACCTGATTTGTGCCAACCTTAAAGAAAATCAGTTTAAAAAGTGAAAAGCATCTCATTCCTCACAGCAAAAAGAAAAGAAAAATAAATGAGATGTAAAATGTCATCATTTTGATGTGCTGGCAAAATTCCTGGAATCAGTCAACCAAAGCTAACTATGTTTATAAATATTTGGGATATGAAGATACTGTATATAAATTTCATTTTATTATTATAAAAGGGTATTGGGGGGGGGAGAGGGGGAGCTCTGAAGTATATTCTAAATATATAAATCCAGGGTGGTTTGTGCTGTGGATAAAGGAGACTGAAATCCTGTTTTTATTCACACAAGTTGTTCAGCAAGACAGCTACTTCCGTTCCAGCTCCTCCACACAGAAGTCATGGGAGGTTTAGTGTAGGAGTGCTGGCTGTGTTATTCACAGCTACTACAAGCCTTAGCTACTTCCAAAAAGAGGCATTGTGAAGAATGATCTCTCTGTTGTAAGGTTTTATGCTGCCGCCTGTTACCCTAGCATCTGAGAATCTTCCACATAAAAATCAATAGCACTAGCAAAGTCCCCAGCCGACTTCATGAACTCTCTCAAATGATACAGTAGTGACTGCCTTGGAGAAGAGCTGGGGATTAAATACAGTTCACAAGCTAGCTTCTCCCTGCAGGACTTACTTCTGGAAATGGTTCGGGGGTTCTGGCTTTGGGTCTACACAAATCCCAGCCTCTTCTAGCACAACCTTCTGGAACAAGGCATATATGAATTCAGGCTACCTTTTATTGGATCCATTTTAATACATATATGTGCATGTGTGTGCATATGCACACACACATTTCGTACTTATATGCCTCTCCCACACACATTTGCATGTCATTGTCCTGCCCTGCAGCACCCCATTATTCCAGCTGTGGGCTCCCCACAGAGCTCTACCAGTGCTCTTTGCTCCTTCCATTCAGTACCCCCTAATCCAGCCCTACCTCTATCATGTACATGCTCTGTTCAGGCACTTCAGTGCGGCACAGCCCCCCTCTTATTCCACCCATGGCTCCCTCATCACCTTATTTTACTTCCATCCTAATCAAGTCAGCCCTGTGAATCCAGACGTGTACAAACCCATTCCTGTTAATCTCTACCCCACTCATCTTGCAGCTCTAATAGCATCTACATTTTCATTTGTTGTTCTGGATTCCTAGACTTTTCCCACTGTTGCCTGCAATACAGGAGGGCACATTGCCACAGATTCCACTTCTATTCTGCTTCCTAAACTATAGCAAGAAAACAAGCATTAACCCACCAGGAAACTACAGGAGAATTACTGAATGGACTGGATTTGGTGCCTCGAAACAGAGGCAATCAATCAAGGCAAAGGGTCTGCCATAATTACCCTACACTACAAAGCACTAACTTGCTGTCACTAGAGTACTGGATTAGTGATGCCAAAAACTCCAAGCTTCACTGAGGTGTCAGGGCATTCCTTGAAAAAAGGTGAATGGTATGAGGACCAACAGAGAAGCCCCATCCCGTTCCCCACCACTGCACACACATCTCCATTTTCTATCTCCCCTTCCCTGACAAAGAGCCAAGCTCCCTATGGTGCTGGGGCTGCAGGGCTCTGTTTTTCACCCCAGTCAGTCACTGACTTGCCACAACTAGCTGTGAAATTTCCCAGTGTGCTGCACAGTGATCCAGATGTGCTCTGTCATGCTGGATATTCTGTACCCCGTAAAAACCTGCACCTGACACAAGGGCAGAGCGTCTTACACAGAAACAGCTGGAAGGAGACCTGATATCATTCCTGTGCTATAAAAATCGAAGCTGTAGTACATTCTTTAACGACAGAGAAGAAATTCTGCTTGCATTTATATGTGCGCTTATTCTCATTTGGGAAAGCAGGGCTGCCAGCATTTCAGATCAATCTTCCTTCATCAGGGGCTTAAGGCTTAGAGAATAATGCCTAGTTTTATTTTTTTCTTCTTAAATGTTAACTAAATGTAGCACTGGTGAAAGGCACCAGCTCAGGTCCCCCACAGACCAGACAGCCAGATTTGTTTCTCAGTCGCAACACTGTAAAGCCAGAGTAATCCAAATGTAATCAGTGGAGTTATTCCAAAATGGAATTTGGCCCTTTTTATTGAAAGAGAGCCAAGGCCTGTCCCCACTGAAATCAGGGCAAAACCCCAATTTGGCCTCAAAACATGGAACCCAGACACTTTGGAGGGTTACTTCTCTTAACCCTCTGCAAAGATGATGGTTTGTGAAGGAACTGGGGAAATGTACAGCACCGCAACAAAGAGCTCCACAGGACTGCTGTGGTAGTCCAGCTGAGTAGAGAGGCAGAGCCTTTTGAAACAGAAATCCCAGCAAATAGTTCAGTGACTTGTCCTTCACTTGGCAGGCTGCTGGGATCTAAGTGGGTTGGGGATGCCCCAGATATGAAGAACCTAGGTTCCACTGTACACTGTGAGTGGCAGCAGTAAAGCCATCACCAAAGCCTGGTGACCTTGCAAGCATTATGAGTCACACGTTACCTGGGAAAACCAGGAAATCCCTCTGCTTGGCTCCTATACTATACTATGGAGAGTGATGGGGATGGTTGCTATGTAGGAACACACCTGAGGCCCTGTTCTTTCATAGGCCAGCAAATCATTTCCCTGCACTGATGACTTTTGGTCACTATTGCACTAAAGCAGAGATAGCTGGGCATTTTCCAGTGAAGCGGTGTCTTGTTGGAAAGCATACACTTGTCAATGCTGTCATGTTTCACACAAACATTTTTGTATCGCCAAACTTTCACAGAAGTACAGGCAGGTGTCAGTAAAGACCCAGTCTGATTTCCTTCTGGTTCACCTGCAGGACTCTGAGTTTTGAGTCAGTAGCTCCAATCCATAAAAGCTGCCTCAGAATTGGAGGCACTGGATCTTCCAGGGCTTCCATGAGATAGCCTTGCCTTGAAAATTGCCCCAGGACTGGGGCCTTTAGCACTTCCAAGGTTTTCATGATGCCTGGCTGGAAGTCCTGGGAGCTCCAACAAGTCTGACTGGGGCTTGAATCACAGTGTTGACAAATACACCCTGAAAACCCATGGACTCCAGCTGAATCCAGGGCTACCAGAGCATCCGCTCTCTCTAGTGTGGAACCCAGAGCTTGGCAGGCTTGCCAGCCCTAGGATCCTCAAACTAGTCTTAAGTCTTGTAGTCTCTTTGCTTTGTGGTCAAGAGCTAGAAGCCCTGAGAGTCTCCCCAGGCTAGCCGTAATTCTGTCTGGTGGACTCCCCAGGAGCTGTCTAATCTGGGAAATCCTTAGAGATTGTGGCTAGGGAGCCTAAGGGTATCGAGACAGTGAGGTCTATTTCATTTTTTTTCTTTTTTCTTTTTTTTCCTTTGGGGGGTGGGTGGGGGAGGAGAAGATATTCCTATAGAAACAGATTTTCTTCCCCAAACAAACCATTATTGGAATTTCCTTTCCACTGGATACTCTGACACCTGACACATCAGATTTTCCCAGAAAACAGACTGTCAGGCCAGCTCTACTCCTTAGATAAGGTACAAAGCTGTGATCTAGAAATGCAACGCTCTGGCAAGCCGTTATCCACTCACTGAAGCACCCTCCACTACACAAGCTTCCTACCTTGCTGCTGTCAGTATTTATGAGGCTGATATCAGCCTGAGGTGCCTGCTGCATTTAGTAAAAGGCCGTAGTTGCATGCTACATCAGGGGACTGTCTTGTAAGCTTTGGACAAGGTTCAAAAACATCCTGCCTTTGCATGGCTTAAATTCATGCACTGCCCCAGACCTTTGGCATGTCACCTGTCATGACCTTCTTTGCCCTGACAGATCTCCCTTGCACCTCAAAGAGCTGAAGGATGCTGACTTCATCACTCTACAAACGCTAATCAGCATAATTCAGCTGCATGAAGAAACATCACAGTGTGGTGCAGGGAAGCAATAATCCTCCTCTGCACAGCAATAGTGAGATCATGCATGGGATATTGTTTCCATTTCTGGGTGCCTTGTTACTACAACAATACTGACAAAGAGAAGTAAGTTCATACAAGAGCAATAAGAAAGGGGAAGGGAAGGGCTGATTCATGAAGAAAAAGCATGAGGACCAAAAATGCCTTTTCTTGGTTTTGAGAATGGGACTTGATAAGTATAAACCCTAACGAATTAAAGTAATACAAGAAGGTATGGTTAAGGATGGTAAGATAAAAAACAAGAAAAATAAAGCAGGAAAAATGTAGCTGGATTATCAGGAAAAAAAACTTCCAGACAGCAAGATGTATGAGATAGTGGAACTGTCTTCCATGGTACATGATTGAAGCTTTGTTGCTAAGAAAATGAAACCATCCTGAAATAGTTCCTGCTTCCCAAGACATTTGTTAACTGCAAGTGTGGCCAGGATGCCAGGTTTATCACTGCCTGCACTTTCAGCTGGAAGATCCCTTTTTTGCTTTGTACCCTGAACTGATGGACAGCAGTAGCATGCAGATGTTAAGCAGATGTCACCTCCCTGACTTCAATATGGTGGTGAATGAGAGGATAATTAGCCTCTACAAGTCTGTGTGCCATGCAGTAGGTTATAGAATGCTGTGCTCCAATCCAAGAAACCGGCAGCACTTCTCCTAGAGACATGAATGCTAAGTGATTGGCATAAGTCAAGCTGAATTCTCCAGATACTTGTGCGTATTCAGTTCTTTGCTCACTACTGAGCCAGGTAGAAAAGAGCTTGCACCTAGAACACAGAAAATGACAGACTGAAACACTTTCAAATTTCAACAAGTCCAGGATCCTGCTTCTGACAGTGGTCAGGGTGAAATGTTTCAAAGGTAATAGATTGTTGCAAGCAGGCAGAGATGGAATACTGTGCCCCCATGCTAGACCTCATCCTGGTCTTTGATAGTTATTACATTCTCAGTAATCTCCTATGACGTGCTCCACAATCTCCTCATATACGGTATGAAATAAGTACTGCCTTCTGTTGGTTTAAAATGTCTCACCTTTTACTCCCACTGTAAGCCCCCTTGTTCTTGTCTTCTGAGACACAGAAATAGAATTTGCCCATCTATCTTCTCTAGATCATATTTGGCTCTAGAAAGGTTATTATAACCCTCTTATTCAACTCCTTTCTAAGGTAAGTCATCCCAGCCTTTCCAATCTCTTCCCACATGACAGTTTTCAAGACTCTTGTTCATTCTTGTCAGCCATCTCTGACACCCCTCAAGTTTTGCAGCATGCATCCTCTCAGAGATGGGGTTACCAATATTGCTTACTGCAGGCCTGGCCAACTTGCAGCACATGTGCCACAAGTGGCAGGAACAGCTTCTGTGTGTGGCTTGTAACAGGTGAGGGACAAGGCAGGCATCACAGTGGCAGATAGGGCAGAGTTTAGAAAGCAGAGCAGTGGATAGTGGTAGGGGGAACAGAGGAAGGAGAAGAAAACAAGCAGCAGGTCAGGCAGGAAGCACAGGGCTGAAAGCAGAGAAAAACTATCAGATTGGGTAGGAGAAGGGGATCAGAGTGGCACTCGGGGAGGGCACAAGCCTTAATTTGTGGCACACTAGCCTAAGAGGTTGGTCCTCACTGACTTCCCTTGTTCCAGCTGAGGCCACAACACTGAGACAATGCAGGTGCTAGCGCAATAGTGATCAGCACGTTCATGAGGAGTATAGCTATGCACTCCCCTCTCTGATCTCAAGTTTGCTCAGAGCCTTGAGTGAGCTGGTGGTCACACAGCAGCACTCTCAATACATTCTGGTTCCTCTGCTCACCATCTCTTCTTCCAGTCTGTTTTCACCTTACATTCACACACTGGTTGCTCTGTCCTTTCACTGTGTGGGTTCAAGCACTCTATAAATAAAGGATGTAATTACCATGTTTCCAGTTTGGGGAGGATATAAATGAGTGGTCTTTTAAGGGTATTCCTATGGAAAAGGAGGAATGTTTTGTGTCTTCACTAATCCACCTATTAGTCTTTTCCATTATAATCAATAAATCAATTTCCTTTTTATATAGTGATGTTGGCTCAGCTGTGAGGTTTTGATGGCAAAATTCATTACTCAATTGTCTCATTGCTTCCTTTCTAAGTTCAAAAACATCCATTAGCACCACTATGTGAAGCTCCATTAATCCGCTTTCGTTATAATAATGTTCTTATTCTTTCTCAGTGTCTTTATTGCATCCCACTCATCCTTGTTGTCTCACAGGAGCTTTTAATTAATGCATTAAGACCTAGTATTAAAGAACTAGCAGATTTTTTTTTTTTAAGTATTTTTGCTCACTGGCCAGAAATTAACCAAATTTGCGGAAGTGTCTATGGTCTAGAATGGGTAGGGTCTCATGGAAATCATAGGCTGGATTCTTCAAGAGTTGGCCCGAGCTACAGTCAAAATACCACTTTCTATACTACTTCCCCCTTCTCTCTACACTATTTAAGTTTATCTTGTTGTGCATTAGAAAATATTGTTTTGTGCCAGAAGATGGCATTGCATACGTCAACTCTGAATGCTTTTATTTGTAATGAAAACTAAGGGACTATAGCACAAATGCAACAAAGCAGATCTCAAGAAACATCACCCAATAGCATGAAAAAAGCTGTGGAGATCCTGTTGATGCTGAATGCAATCCCTTGCCCTCATTTAACCTTGAGCTCAAATCCTGACTTGTAACCTAGACCTTCTCCACATCTCCTGATAACATTGTGTAACACCACAGCAATTTAAATTTCCTCCTATTTCTCTCTTCTTCTTAACTGGATAGTTAACTCCTCAGGATACTGAAGCTTAGAACGTGGAAATCAACCCACAGAGATGCTCAGAGATGGTTTGAATGAACAGAAATGCCATTGGACTAAAGGCCAAATCCTATTCCACCTATTAAGCAGAATACAGGAATAGGATTAGGCGTAGGTGATCCTATGCCACCCTGTTTGAGTCCCTGAAAATAAATTAATGAACCTGGCGGGAGGGTCCTCCTCCTCCTTGCTGCTTTGGGTGACTTAGTCTTACAGCTAAGATAGCAGCATGTTACACAGGTTACTGTGTTAATGTTTTCATGGATCTGGCCCCAAGCATCAAAAGTCCTGGGTGCTGGTCCCAGTTATGTCATGTTACACTGGAAAAGTCACTTTACCTGTCTCTCCCCCGCTTCTTCTCCTCCTCTTTTCTTTGTTTAAATTGTAAGCCCTCTGGGGCAATGCTCCCTCCTCCCCCTTCCACACACACACTTAATATCAGTACAGCACCTGGCACTGAGGTTTCCTGTTCTTGGTGGGGAGCTGCTGCAGTGCCAAGAATTCAGTTATTAAAATGCATGCAGTGCTCGTTACTGATAATATCATTTGTATTAACTGTGTTCAGTCTCAAGCCCAGAGCCCTTCCACCCCACTGCATCAAAGGGTGATGTCCTGCTCGCAGTCCTGATTTGAAGTCCATCAAGTTGATTGAGGGACACTCCATTCATTTCCAGGGGCACTGGATCAGGGTGTACATAAGCAAAGGTGCCAAGGTGTGCATTTCTGCCATGCCTGCAGGAACAGTCACCACTGCATAAAGACCATTTGAGCCAGCAAGCAGGAATCCACTGAGTGGCATCAGAACAAGCTAAAGGAAATACCTTGCCTTTGCCCTTCTTGTATGCACTAATAGGACACACATCTGCCGATGAAGAATGTTAAATTCCCGTTCCTTTGTCCTCAGTAAGGAGACTAATTTGCTTTTTGAATAATGTGAATATAGGACCCTCCAATGAAATTACATCCTCTTCCTCAATCTTCCTTGTCAAGAAGGAATTGACATGTTTACTTCTTTCAAAAGGAGGGCAAATGGAAAAATGCCCAGGAAAGCAGGCAAACAAAGGAATGTGTTGTGAGCTGGTATCTCTGACAAGATAGAGAAAACAAATGATGACATGGTTTATAGAATTTATCATTAAAAAAAAAAACCAAACCAGACCCAAGAACTTTGCAAGATACTTCAAAAGGAAGGAAAGGGGAGAAGAAAACAAAAAAGAAAAGAAAATCTGTCATGAATCTTCTCCCTGCATCCAGACCGCCTCAGTGAGCAGAGATCCAGAAACAAGCTAATTACTGTCTTCCTTTTACTCTTGCAGTTCTGAACAACATACACAACATTTTTCATGATTATTAATAAAGAAATGCTTTTATCTCCTACTTATTAAGTGTTCTGGGGTAGAAGCCTGGTATCTGACAGATACCATATGGGATAGGCTGGAAACAGCAGGGCTGAGAAAGGAAAGGAGGCAGGAAAAAACTTCGAAAACACTATTTAATAGAGGAAATAACAGTCCAAACTACTGAAGCTTGCAGGCTACCTACAATGATTTCAATACTGTTATTTTCTTCAAATTTATATATAAGGGCAACCGGGAATTGGCCACGGAGTCTTTCATTGTCTGCACTGAAAAACACTCATCTGTTACAATGATAGTTCACTGCCAAGAAAAATTCAAAACTTGAGCAGCTGGGGGTAGCTGGAGCTGCAGATGGAGGAGGGGGAAAGGGCTGCAGGGCAGGAGTGAGGGGCACTGGCAAGGCCTGAAGACAGGAGTGAGAGAGTTTGAACAGCATCTTCCTGTTCTGTATCTGACTTGCATCTTTACTATCAGCTCCCTCGTTTCCATGAACAAATTGAAAAGTAATAAAAGGAAAACTAAAGAAATTCCTGCAGCACTTTCCTGACTCCCATTGGGTGCTGAATATTTTTCAGAGTTCAGGAGATCGACCCAGACGGGCTGCTTTGTTGAACAAGTGAACAGAAACAGCAGGAGCCACGAGGTAGAGAAGGCAGTTGGAGAGAAAAGCATTGTCTCACTCACTGAATTCCACACCATTCTGCACACATAAGGAATCACAGGCACTACATCATAGCCTGTGTCTCCATAGCACCACTATCTTTCCTAAACATAACTCTTAATTCTCATCCTAGAAACCAGGCTGTCCTACTAAAGCCACACAGGAGTTGTCAGGCCACAAGAACTGTCAGGTTCAGGATCTGGCATGTAGAAATGGCCAATATCTAATTCCTGACAAGAGAAATAGCTCTCCACCTCTCCCATAATGCATCTACTCTACACCACAGTTGGAGGTAAATGACAGACAGAATGGACAGGTATTCTCTTAAATAAATGAATATGTGAGCTAGTACAGATTATCTATAGCCCAGATAACCTTCTCTCTGACACTACAGCAACACCAAGCTTCACAATGTAGACCAGGAAGCCCCTTAGACACATCAGGCATAACATCATCTACGATTCCAGCCACAGTGGCAAAATCTCACCAGCCATATATGGCCAATACGCTCACCCACAGACCATGACTCAAAGCACTGCCATCCACTGAGGCAGAGACTGTAATAGGCCCCTTCCTCTAACCCTCTATGAGAGAGCAGAGATTTGACCCTCTCAGTCCCAACTAGCTGCTAACATCATGAAACTACAACATAACCCATTTTATTCACCACATCCAGCACTGAAAGTGCCCCAACCTCTATTTGAGTTCCCTGTATGGAGAAAGAAATCCTATTTACCTTCTAGTTGCAAATCCAAACTTCACACCTTCTTCACCCCTATGTTCATACAGGATGAGATCCTATACCTCCTATTAAACACATGATCCTATTCCTTCAAAAGGTGGGTGGGTCCCCCCTCTTACTTAATTTTTTTTGTAATTTAGCTTTCAGGCTAGAACGTCAGAACATTGCAAAAATAGACATATTAATGAATTTGCAGGGTGGAAGAGGCTTGCACTTAGGCACATCATAGGTGGGGTAGGATCTGGCCCATAGGATGCGCTAACATGAAATGTGTTAATGCACATTAGCCTGATTTACTGTGCGGTATGGGTGCATGTCTACACATGTGCATCCTTACCACTCAGTAAAAATGGCTAATCGTGCCTAAATTTGATAGCTGCATATGGAGGTATCAAATTTAGGTGCAATTAGTTAAAGCCCATTAACATGTGTAGACATGACCTGGCACTAACTTTAGTGTCCTGTGGCACATTGCTGCTGCCTTGTGGCTCCTAGTCCCTGGCTGTGCCCCTTTGGTGAGCACTGCTGGCCACTGTGCAGGGCCAGCCACACAGGGACAGCTGCGTGGGGTCCCACAGAGTCAGTGTGGGATGCACCACCACCATGTCTTCCCCATCCTCCCTGTCAAGGAATGGCCCTGCCCGCATGTGCATGCCTAAGTCCTCCACCCGGGGCCCCAACGGGAACCAGGACGAGGTTGGCAACCTCACAGCCCTCTGGCAGGGGGCAGAGGTGCAGAGGCAGTTTGCATGTGGCAGGCACTCGAACACCCATATTTATGAGGCCCCATTGGACAGGATGCAGGAGCAAAGTCACTCCCAGACAGTGCGGCAGTGCCACATAAAGATCAAGATCTTGTGCACACAGTGGGTGGCCACAGGGGTGACGTGTAGGGGGTGCATGTGGGTGCACATGCACCCCCTAAGCATGGTGGTGCACCCCCTACAAAAAGGCACTACCAACAGTGTCTGGAAGCGGTTGCGGGTGGTAACCGTCCCTTGGTCAGCGCTTACCACTGCCCTCCCCCCACGACAGTGCTGACAGCGTCAGCGGGAGCTCCCGCACTTACTGCCGCCATGCTCCCACTGCTGCCATCGCAGTTCTGCCGCCACCATGCCCCCCCAGCTGCCGGGGGCACAAGTCATTCATGGGTGGCCGCGACCAACCACAATTGTCAGTCTGGTAGTGCCCACAAGACTATGCCCTTTATACAGGAGCTGACCAATATTTTGGTGTCCTGGGACCCAGGATAGAACCCTGCAGTTTACACCAGCAGGGCAGCCTGGCTGAGCCCCTGCCCTGTCCTAACCCCTTCAATGGTGGTATCTCCCTGGAGGAGGGGCCCTCGGGTGTTTAGTGCCCTGCCCACCTCCCTAGTTGCTGTACCCACTAGCGGCTTGGGGACCCCTGGCCAGTGGCTGCCTCCCCATCTCCACACCCCCAGCCCCTGCCACAAGGAGCAGCCAGTCACAACAACTCTGGCTGCCAGCAGTGCCAGCCCCTCCCCAGGTGGGGCCCTGGCTGGGCCCTGGCCTGCCACACACAGTGAGCTGAGGACACCAGGTGCAGCTGGATGCTGTCACTGACAGGGATAGCCTGCACTGAGCCACCAGCCTTGCCAGCCCCGGCCATAGGGTAAGTCCCACACTGGGGGGAGGGCCCCCCGCAGTCCCCACCTCTGGCCCTGGCCCCTGCCCCTTGGCCACAGTCCAAGCCCCTGACACTGCCCCTGGCCCGAGCCCTGGTTCCCCTCCCTGCCTGGCCTGCCCACACTCCTCCTGGGTTCAGGTTCCCTCCCAAGAACACGCAGAGATGTGGGACACAGTTCAGAACTTAATTAAGCAGCCCATGTCCCCACAGCTGGGTAGGCACAGGCCTCTCACACCCCAAGGAAATGTGTTGGTGCCAGTGGCAATGTCCATCTTGGCAGCACAGGGCAGGGACATGCAGCGCTGCCAAAGGTAGCCCTCCAGGTGGCAGTGGAGTTTGCAGGGCAGCCCAGGATTGCCCTCTGTGCCATCATAGATTAGGGTCCCAAACCAGAAGTACAGGTGTGCCCAGGGAACCAAGAGGATCAGCAACAGCAGGGTGTAGTGGCTTGGGCATTCATCCACCTGCACAAACAGCTCATTATGCACTGCCTGGGGGATGAACAGCAGGGTCACACTCAGGGTGCAGCAGGTGCTGCCAGCAGCCTGGCCTGTCCCGCCCCGCCCTGGGGAAGGGGATGTAGACTGCCTGAGGCCAGCACCCAGTGGGTCACCAGCCCCAGGGGAGCAAGAGGGGATGGGGGGCTCAGGCAGCAGCCATGTGGGCCTGGGCTTGCCAAGCCAGCTTAGTGTGGTCCCTGGGCACCTGTGCATAGCTGGCCCCTGATCGAGGCCAGACAGCACACAGCCCCTGGTGCAGACCATCTTATCTCTGAAATGTTCCAAACTCTCACAAAAGGCTTCTGCCTCTTGCCTCTGCAGGGTCAACATCTGAATGTCGGGGAGAGCCCACCAGCCCTAGCGGGGATATGGCCTCCAGATCACCACCACCCAGCTCTGAAGCCCTTCAGATGTGCCAGCTGCACCAGCAGCATGCACAAGACCAGACTCTTCTGCTCCAGTGGCTGGTGGCGACGACAGAAGAGCAGGAGGCATGGGAGCAGGTGTGGAAGGTGGTTGAGGACATCACCCAGGAAGCCACCCAGGAGGAGGCATGGGACCAGGCCCAGCTGAAGCAGGGAGCAGATGGAGGCCCAGGAGCAGGAGCACATGGAGCTGCTCCAGCAGCAGGTGGACCTCCAGGTCCAGGCAGTGGAGGCCATGGACACTGACTGCTGGAACCTGGGCAACCTCCTGGGCCTGGTGGTTGCATCCATGCCCCCCCACTGCCCAGCCCCTGTCCATGGCCCAGCAGGGCTCCTGGATCCCACCCACCACCCCACAGCAGGTCCCCACCTGGCCCTGGGAGAAGATTTATTTTTTTGCCTCTGGTGCCTCCTGCCTGCCAGAGCCTCTGGCCCAGCCCCCGCCTTGGTTCCCCCACCACTCAGTCCTGCTGCCTGCCCTGGCTCCACAAGGGCATGGAGCCACAGCAGCCAGCAACGGGGACAGGACCCCACGCTGGCCCTGCTGGCCATGGACAGCCCATGGCAGGGGCAGGTGTCCATACTGGAGGACCAGTGGCCACCGTTGCACTGGGGGCAGACCTCCACATGCTGCAGTGTGTGCACCCATGGGGTAACAGCCTGAGTGCTGGGCACCTGTTCCAGGGCTCTGCCCCTAGGTGCCTTCACCCTACGCCCCTCCACTCCAGGACTCAGATAGAAACTGAGACTACTGTAAATAGTTTACACTTTTGAAAGCAGGTTTTTTATTGTTGGTAAGTGGAGAGGGTGCTGGAGCAGCTCTGTTGGTTGAAGCAGAAGGTGAGAGGGGGCTCTATGTGTTGAGGGGGGAGGGAAGAGGGATGGGGGTGGGTGTTGTGAGGGTAATAAAGTCTTTTTCTTTCAACCATGTGCATGTCCTGAGAGTGGTGCTGGGGGTGGTCTGGGAGTGGGGGGGTGGGGCAGTGAGGCAAGTGGGCTGGAGCAGGGAGTGCAGGAG
>NW_005841947.1:3331956-3338589 GCF_000455745.1 Alligator sinensis
AGGAATGTGGGGCACTGGGTGATGCTGGCAGGGTCAGGGCTGAAGCAGTGGGGCATTGCTGGCAGGTGTATGAACAAAGCTTGCATGAACAATATGGTGTATGACCAAAGCTTGCAGAGTTCTGTGGACTTAACAGCACTATGAAAAAGTAGAACTATTGGCAGCACAGCTTGGTGATGTAGGTTATGATGAGATAATGGTTCCACTCTCTAACCAGATATCAAAAACCTCCTAAAGAAGAGAACAGCAAATCCCTTGTCCACAGCATGTGAATCCATATATTTATGTAAAGATACAGGGCAGAGGCTGGAGCAGCCATAGTGCAGAGAGGCAGGGGGGGCAAGGGGGAGCTGCCATGTGCTGCCCTTGCGCTGGGTATGTGGCTCCCGGTCAGGGAAGGAGCTGGCCAGGGATCAGAGAGCAGGGCTGCATTTTAAAGATGGCTGCCAAGTGCTAGCAGCTGGGTCTGGCTTCAGCCTGGCCACCAAGTGTTTGCAGCCATGTGGCCAGAGGCCGAAGCTCCTCCCAGTGGCCACAGGGACACATGGCAGAGCTGAAGGGACCTGGCACTGGATTTAGTGCCAAGTCTTTGCATGTGTAGACACCTGCAAACATCACTTACTGCACAGTAAATTTAGTTGTGCTTAATGCATGTGTAGACAAGCTCACACAGTCATATTCTGGCTCCTATTCTAGACTATATTAGCTACCCCAGCACTGTGAAGGGGCTACAGAGGAGCCCACAAAGACACAGGGAGAATCACCCCAGTGAAGAAGCATCATCAGAATACATATGCTATCTAGACAGAGTTGCATCACACAGGTCCTTCAGCCTGGGAATACGGGATGGCAAGGCTGGTCTAGGAGGAGTGCCCCCTGACCTTTGCATCATAACTTTTCTGAGCAACACACAAGGAATTAATGTGGGCAGTTACTAATAATTAAAGCAGCCCAGGCCTCCAGGGTAGAGAGAGGTGGCTTCAAGCTCTTTCCAGAACTCAGATCTTAAAAGGTAGCACGTGAAATTGTTAGACTAGACCATGTCAATACTAACCCACTAGAACAGACTGTATGTGTCTGTTGCATAGAGGAGAAGGGACTTAACAAGTCATGATGTTATTGGCAGTTCATTGTTTAAACCAAGGTCATAGAGCCAGGGATGACGTAGTTAAGGGGCTGTGCATCATCAACACTGTCCACGTGGTTGGGGGGGACTTGGGAGCCATGTGCCACCTACGCAGCACCTACAGCAGAGGGTGGGGAGAAACAGGCAATGGAGGTGGCATCCTGGGGCTGACCCCTGCAGCATATAACTGGTGTGGCATGTGGTACTGTGCAGCCCCCAACCATGCTGCACTTGGACAACTCCGGTTTAAAAAAATATATATTGATGGCCATAGTAGCTGTGTGATAGACATGTCACTCTGCCTTGACAAAATGCCCCATCCTAGAATGAACCTATGCTATGAATCAATGCTATCACCAAACATCAGAAGTATCCAAGAATCCAAATAGAACTATGAAATGGGGATTACAACTTTGGCTGTTTAGCTCCAAAAACATGGCTGCCTAAAACTTGAGCTAAAGGAAAATCTCTCTCTTAGGTATGAAGAACAGATGGACTATTATATTTTCTTTAAGCTGCAACCAGCCATCAGATGGCAAAACACTCCTACACACATAATGGCCAAACCATCTTAGCTAGACACAACGATCATTAATATTGTTTGCTGAATTGCAACCTATTTTCTACAAATATAGCCAACAGTGTGCTTTCAAGAAGATTGAACTATATGAAAATGTTAAGTGAAGGACAAGAATCAGCTACTTTTTAACAAGGAGGAGGCAAAGGGATCTTGGAGTAATTGTCGACTCCAGGATGGACATGAGCTGCCAATGCGAGGAAGCAGTCAGTAAGGCTAACTGCACCTTGTTGTGCATCTACAGATGCATCACGAGCAGGTCCAGGGAGGTGATCCTTCCCCTCTATGCGACACTGGTCAGGCCGCAGTTGGAGTACTGCATCTAGTTCTGGGCGCCGCATTTCAAGAGGGATGTGGCTAACCTTGAGAGGGTCCAGAGGAGGGCCACTCACATTATCAGGGGAGCAGCAGGCCAAGCCCTACGAAGATAGACTAAAGGGCCTGAATCTATTCAGTGTCTACAAGAGAAGACTGAGAGGGGATCTGGTGGCCGTCCTATAAACTCACCAGAGGGAACCAGTGGAAAATAGGTGAGGCTCTGTTCCCCCAGGCAACACCTGGAATAACAAGGAATAATGACCACAAATTGATTGAGAGCAGGTTCAGGCTTGATATCAGGAGGTATTATTTTATGGTTAGGGCTGCCAGGCTCTGGAATGGGTTCCCAAGGGAGGTGGTTCTCTCCCCTACCTTGGGGGTCTTCAAGAGGAGGTTGGATAGATATCTGGCTGGGGTATTATGATACTAGCACTCGATCCTAACCAGGGTAGGGGGTTGTACTTGATGATCTATTCAGGTCCCTTCTGACCCTAGAAACTATGAAACTATATAACAAACATTAGATGCAAGTCAAAATTTCAAATCTGGTTAATTTGCTAATGACCTGTTACTACAAAAGCATTTTGACCAATATCCTCTACATTTTGCAGGAAAAAGAATCCCTAATAATATCAGGCCAAATCATTTTTGCTAAATAAAGTTAGAGGGGAATAATAATAAGTCTTTTCATAGAACGTGTTTGGAGCCTTAATTACCATTATCTCTTCATGACAGATTGGCCATTTATACAGATTATACAGACACGGTGAGATTAGATTAGACAGCTCAGTCTCTGCGTACTTATTCTATCTCACTCTGTGGTACAGTGGGTTGGCTAACCAAAGCTCAGCTTGTTCTCCCAGGAATGAGATACCCCAATGGATCTTTTTTTAAACTTGGCTTTCAAGAGAAATTGATTAAGAGTCACAAAGAGTAGAGTAAAAAGATGGTTTGAGATTGCAAGGACTTTCTAGGCCCTGATTTCAGGGGCCATGCAGCACTCTGCAGGCTTGAGGTTATTTTCCCAGTAAGGGAGGCAACGACATGAAAATATCCACCAATATAACTGGTACTGCCCTACAAGTTGTTCATCCATTATCAGCTTCCTACTGGAATCTGATTTAACTGCCACATTAGCTGCTTCTGAGCAAGCGCTATGGGTTTTATGGACTCTTAGCTGCCACATTAGCTGCTTATGAGCAAGTCCTTTGGGTTTTATGGACTCTGATTGTGTTCCTTTCAGTCTTGGGGAACATTTACAATTCCCTTATTCAAGTAGGCTGCAGGATTAAGTGACAAGGTTGGAAAAAGCAGGTGGATTTTGAATACATTTCGTAGGAGGCATCCAGGGCTCCTTTAAATAGAGCAAAAAACAAGTCTGTATGTCTCTGCCATCCACATAGCACATTATAAGTGTTAGGGAGGAAATTAAAGAGGCCACCTCTTGGAGTAAAAATCTGAAGGTTCGAAAGCTAGCATGGATAGTGCAGCTGTAATACTGGAATCAATACCTAGCTTCATTGAATGCTGTATGGTTGGTTTGTCATCTTGGGAGATTCTTTAGATTAGGTCTTAAAAAAAAGTCAGCGTGGCTTTCCCCGAGTATTAAAGACACTAAGATACCTTGAAAGTTCTTCCTTTTGTCATAAATTTTCCTTTTCTTGTGTTTTGGCCCATAAAGCCTGCCTGATGAAAGCTCTCCTCTGTAGCTAGAAGTGGCTGCATTTCCAATGTGCTGTACGAACAAAGCTTGCAGGGTTCTGTGGACTTAAGAGCACTATGAAAAGTAGAACTATTGGCAGCACAGGTTGGTGATGTAGGTTATGATAAGATAACGGTTCCACGCTCTAACCAGATATCAAAAACCTTCTAAACAAGAGAACAGCAAATGCCTTGTCCACAGCATGTGAATCCACATCTTTACATAAGAAAAACTCTCCAAACATAACTGTTAATGGTGATTAAAACTGCTCGCTGGGCTATGTTCATAGGCCATTAGGAAGGGAAATATACATGCTATTAGAAACACCCTGGAGAATTTTTTTTTGATCATTGGATTTCCACATATACACACGTATGACTCTTCTAAGTACTCCCCTATACTTCCCACCATACACTGCGTACCCATGCCCCAGTACATCTTAAAATCCCAAGCCTCTTAGCTGCTAATGGAAAGAAAAAAAAGAGAGAGAGAAAAATCACAGCAGCCCTATGCTTTTCCAGAGGCACTTCGCAGATGCAAATCAACTTCCTGCCTATGAGGTCACTTTCTTGGTAACTGTTGCTCAACTTCGGAAGAAATGCTTAAGAAATGCATTTATTTAGTGCTGCCCATCAGCTGTGCTGATAACCCGTAAGTGCTAAGGACAGCTGGAGAAATGCTAGAAAAGCAGTTTAGGTTGACTTTGCTTTCGCCTTCCTTTTTATAGGAGTCTTTGCTCATTGCTTTACACAGCTCTGCAATTTGAGCTTGAGTGCCTCTGCATAAACAGCACCCCCCCTTAACTTAATTCTCTCTGAAAAAAAGAACAAGGGACTCTGCTCCTTTCTTTACAATAATGAAAAACAACACAAGAAGAAATGAATCTCCACACACGGGCACACACACACACACACAAATGCTCCCTTCACATAACATCTTGAGAGCACTGTGTTGGGGGCTGTTACCATCTTGCTTGATTAAGGTGTCATTGCTACTCAGAGTTTGTATTTATTATTTTTCCAAGGGGTGGGTGGGTTTTAGTGGTTGCTTTATTTTCCCCTCTTTGGAGAGGAGGAAGGAGGGAGGGGTGTTTATTTATTTTTGCGCCTTCTAAAAGCTGTGAATCAGAGTTTGATTTACAACCTGTCCCAGGGGAGTCAGGAGACCCTAATGAGAGAGCAGCCAACACAGGTAATTAATACTCACCAGACGTCTGACCGTGCTATTAGTGAGTGTGTGTGGGTGCATGCACACTAGGGAGGAAAGACAGGTAGCTGATCCTTCCGGGCTCTCACATGTCTCATCACCCTCTCACATTAACAAGTAATTAGGGGTGAAAGGATGAGGCCAACCACCATCTGGTGGGGTGCACGTTGGTGGGATGGGGTGGGGAGTAGGGAAGGAGTGAATGGCAGAGGGAAAGAGGGGAAGGCAGGGACAAAGCATTGATTGGGGATGCTGCGATGGAGGGGGTGGGTGATGGATCACCCTTGCTTAAAACAAACAAAAAACAGGCAGCTTGCCAGCAGCGGCTTAGGCCAGTTTCATTAAAACTCTTCATTCATCATGCTGAAACGAGGCGGTCTTTGTTACTGCAGCGGTGGTGTGCTGGTGCAGTAGCTATTTACCAGAGTGGGTGGGCACCTGGGGGGGGGGGGGGGTGGCAGTCGGTGGGGATAGGAGGGTAATGAAGGATGGATGCCACTGGGAGGCAACAGGGATCACAGATCACCTACCAATTGCTGAAGGACTGACAATCCACTGTGCTCTGCTCTGCAGACCTGGATTGAGAAACCTTGAGTCCCATTGATTTGTTCTATCCCTTCATCAGATCAAATAATGGTGCCACAGGATATTGCAGCATGGTGTGGGGAAAAGTACAACATAGCCATGTATCAACTCATTGTCAGACCAGGACAAACTCATGGCACAATAATGTTCTTAGGGCACCAAAAAAGCCTGCTGCACCTGCCTGAAGGGGGATGAGATGTTCTCTTAAGTTTTCTCCATCTTTGAGCTTTAGGCACAGTTCTTACTGTGGATAGGGAGAGACAGAAGAGCAACTAGAGAGGGTAGAAACCCACTCCCCAACAAAGATCAGGAGTCCCAAAGCTTTTCACCTGCCCTTCTCTACATTTTCAGCATCTCCAGGGCAGTGAGATATGCATTTGGATTATCACACTTGGAAAGGGACTGGATCAGCTACCTGTCTTTCCTTTCAGGGATAGCTCTTTAGAGTTATCAAGGGCAGGACACTCTTAGCTGAGTCTGCCTACCCACAAAGCCCCATTACCAGAGGGGTGCAGGTGCTAAAGTACACGACTGACAGCCCAGAGGTTGCAAGTCTGAGGCTAGAGCAGAAGTGCTCATGGTGCAGTCCTGTGAGAGTTTAACAAATCTGTGAATTCTTCTAAATACATTGTTACAAGGATGCTGGAAGCAAAAGTAGCTTGTCTCTCTTTCTACCTCCATTTTAGCAGCGTCACTCAGAATTTTATCATCAAGCTTCCAACCACTGACCCAAGGACTCTAGTTTCCTGTCTGTCATGTAGGTCACCTATTTCATTTGAATGCCTGGCAAATGGAATTTGTCTAGATCAATTAGGCTTTGGATAAATATATCTATTAAATGGTATGCAGATACTAGCCTGTTCACAGGCACAATGAATTCAGGGATCAAGGCTTGGTACATCTGGATGTGTAGATGCATTAGAGACAGAAAGAGAGAACTGAGTTTTGATGCATTTTCTGCAGCCCCAAGGACATCACTGGTAGAATAATAATATCTAGGGATATAAACAACTTGGGATGGAGATGGAGAAAGAGAAGAGCATGTGCGTGACAGTGTAAATACTATTTACATATTTAAGAGCACAGTCAAGGAAGGAAGAAAGGCAGAGAGAGAGGGAA